>NC_053495.1:23175707-23303207 GCF_905171775.1 Rana temporaria | reverse complement strand
CTCCCACCCAGCTCTGGTGTTGTGCTGGCACACAGCAGTCACAATTTATACTTGTATCAGGAAAGAATAAAAAAGTTAAACATTTTAAATATCATCAGTTTTGGAGATAAAGTTGAGCCAGTTGACAGTACAGGAAGTTGATAAAAAAATGTCAGCTCCAGTTTGAGAAAAAAAAAAAAATCTTTCTTCAACCTCAAAGGAGGCTTATACTTTTAACATGAAGCTATGTCAACCAGTGTTGGGATGGATAAAGACTAGACATGTGCATTCGTTTTCGTTAGAATGCATTTTCGTCCGAAAATCAGGTTTTTTCGTTATCGTTTTAACAAACGATAACGAAAGTGCAAGAAACGAAAACCAAAAGATCCGACATAAAAAATGCTTTATTTTCGTTTTCGTTGCGGTAAAAAATTCGATATAGAGAGATTCGACATTATAGAGAAAAGATTTGACACTATAGAAATAATAGATTCGACATTACAGAGAATAGATTTCGATTTATGAGAAAATAGATTTGACATTATAGAGAATAGATTCAACATTATTACTAGTCATACAACATTAGAATTCTTGTAGGCGGAAAATTCGAACGGAAATGTACGATTCGGTGTAAAGATTCTACGTTCCGACGAATATTTTTTTGCCCATTAGACAGAAACCAACAAAGATTCGACATTCCGTCGAATATTCTTTTGACCATTCGACAGAAACCAAGTATTATTGGATTTTCGGACGAAAGCTATTCCCCAACGAAAAACTAAATAAATCAAAACGATTTTCGGGAGTAACTAAATAAATTTATTTTCCAAACGAAAACGAAAAAACAAAACAAAATATTCCAGTCTGCACATGTCTAATAAAGACAAGACGATAAGGAGAAATATTTATTTTTCCTGTAGAAATTGCTGCTTCGGGATTCTGTCAGAGGTGGAAAGATATCAGTCCCTTCTCTCATGCCAGGGTTCTAGGTGTAATCTTGGACTGTGACCTCTTCTTGAGGACTGACATCCAATCGCTGTTCAAATCAAACCACCTTCCCACCTGCTATACCAGCAACGATGGTTGACTAATATTAAGATTGAAGTAAATCTTGTTTTTGAATAAGGATTATCTGTAGGTACAGTGAAGATCTCCTAAACCTGCACGGTTTAGGAGACATTCACACTGCATGCAGCTGGTGACATCACTGGTGCATGCACTCTGAAGGAACGGCATATCGCGCCGTGGTCCATGACTACGTCACGCCGCAACGTCATCACGGCGAGGCCAATCAGAATGCTGGGGGAACACGAACCCAGAAGGAAGACTGGGTGAAGTTGGAAGTCCTGGAGGGCTTCATTCCAAGGTAAGCATTTTCATAATGTGCTAGTATGTGATCATACTAGCACATTATGCCTTTACCTTACATTAAAAAAAAAAAAAAAAGGCTGTGGTTTACTACCGCTTTAACAGTGTAATGTAATAGGCAGAGAAAAAAGACCACTGCTCTTCATAATCCACACAGACCTGATCTGGCATGTCCGCTTCTTTGCTTTGTTAGTATGTATGATGACAGGTGTGGCTACTTTTCAGCTCTGCATAGACCACTGCAGTGTGAGGGCAACAAACAGCATTTTCACTAAGAAAACTTGTATTAAATATTCCATCTAGTAGGCAATTGGTGAATTTAACCATATCTGGGTGTCCAATATTTTCCCCAATTCTGGGGCTCCCATACCATGTAGAAAAATGTATCTATACAATTTGTGTAGCTATGCAATGGGCTATAGTGGTCTCCAAACTGTGGCCCGGAGGGCTGGATGTGGCCCTTTGCTTGCCTTTACCTGTCCCTAAAGGCACTGTTCCTGCCACTGGCACCAACAGCAGGGCTCTATTCCTCACACTGACATCAACAATGGGGCACCATTCCTCTGACTGACACCAGCTATAAGGCATAATTCCCCCCACTGGTGCCAATGATGGGGCACTATTTGTTACCCTGGTACCAACAATGGGACTGAATATTACCAATGATGGGGGATTGTTTACTCCCAGGACATTTTCTACTCACAGTGGACACAGTTTGCCCCCATCCCCCCAAAAGTCTGAAGTTTGCCCTTTGTTTGGAAAGTTTGGAGACCCCTGGATTATAATAGCTTTACCGTTACAGCTTGACCAATGTGCCATCTCCATTACGAACGCTACTTTTACCAGACCGAGAGCTTTCATCTTGTACTTGATTCAGAGCATGCGTGGAATTTTGTGCGTCGGGAAGGTCTACGCACGCTCAGAATTCCGAGAACAGATTTTGTTGGAAAAAAGTTGAGAACCAGCTCTCAAATTTTTATTGTCGAAAATTCCAACAGAAAATGTCCAATAAGGCTTCTACACGGTCGGAATTTCCAACCAAAAGCTCCCTTCGAACATTTGTTGTCGGAAATTCCAAGCGTGTGTGTGCGGCATTACTGTGGCAAGACCCAAAACAGTTTACCCTCACAGTGCTGGAATCCAGCAGCCTGCACTTGGGGGACCATACTGTACTTCATTACAGATAAGTAATAGACATAAAGTGGTAGAGAAATGAAGTTTGCTTACAAAGTCAGCTACCTTTCTACCAGCGCTGGTCACATTTCATTATACATTGCCACATGCTAAAAATTTGCATTAATTTCACTGCGACTTGCTTAAACATCTATTGTGACAAGAAAATGGCTTGCCGGCAAGGCATTTAAATATGCATTTCAGTCTATCTTCAGGAGGTTATCGGGGATAAATAAATGAACACAAACTGTCCTCTGGGTAAATATTTCTTGTTAAGCGGCAACAGGTAAATCTAATTTACATATAATGATAAATGCAAGCTAAATAAAAGAACCTGTAAGAAAAATTTACATGTGCCTCTAGTTTCTAATGGATGGCTGCAGCATTCTGCAATCTATTTGTTCTGCTGCTGTAAAGTCTCAGTGTGAATGAGGAACACAAAATTCCTTTAAAATGAGGACAGCAGGGTCAATTTGTAAAGCTGAACTCAAGGCAGGTAAAAAAAAAAAAAAAAGGACTCCAATAATGTAACAACATGTCCAATATCATTCATCACTTTTTTTTTTTTTAAATGCAAGCAATGTAAATACTTAAAAAGGTATACAGATTACAGGTATCACCATTGCCATCAGTGCAGCCTGATTGATGCCCATCTGCAATCTCGCATGGGACAGGGATGGGGGCGGGACGAGAGCAAACAGATTACATACAGCAGAATCAGTTTTCTCGGAGGCCTCTTTAAAACAAAGTCCCGCCTCCTGTGATGGTCAGAACAGTCGTCCAATGGCAGCGCAGGAGACAGGACTTCCTATTACAGAGGCCCCTGTGCAGACAGGAGATTCACCTGTATGTACGGCACTTGTCCCGCCTTCTTCCTGTCCCCTCCAGGGCAGCCAGCATGTATATCTTTTGTGGCCCCCTGGACCTCAGGGATTCGTTGGGGGCCACAAAAGATATGCATATCCAAATTACCAGGCAGGTCCGTTCAAAACCAGAACGCGGGCCACGACTGGCCTGTGGGCTTGACTTTGGACATGCCTGCATTAGGCCATACATGCACAAGAAGTGGTGGGGTGTCAAGGCACTGTCCGCAACAGAGGTGCTCCAAGACTTGGCATCCCTGCCAGTACTTTGCATGCTCAAAAAAGCATTTTTAGGACACAGCATCATAAGGACAGAGTACCTAGATGTAGGACAGCTGGCATCTATGTAGAGGTCTTATACCCAAGATATAAAATGAGGCCAAAATCAGGACAAAATAGTGGATGTTGCAGAGGAGGTAATATCAGGAAAAAAAAACATTTTACTGATCAGGAAAGAGACATGTTAATGCTAGAATACAAAATCTGATGGAATGCAATGTTTATAACATACTGCTTCCTGCCCTTAAACTGCAGTACCCTGTGAGTAACAACCACACCCGTTAGCACAAGCCTTGTACTGCACAGAGAAGAGGCATGCCTGACCAGGTCTGTTACATTATGGAGAGCAGTGGTTACTCTGGTACCTGCTTAACTACACTGTCCTATTTAGACACCCTTTAAAGCAGTTGTAACAGGAAAGGGGAACCAATGCCTCATACACACGTACGGGTTTCCCGTCGGGAAAACTGTCATGAGAGCTTTTGGTCGGGAATCCCGGCCGTGTGTATGCTCCATCGCAGTTTTCCCAGACAGGAAAACTGCCGGGGAAAAAAAAAAATAGAACCAGCTCTTTTTTCCTGCCGGGATTCCCAGTGTTTTTTAAGCTGGCAGCTTTTCTATGGGAAAAGCCTGCGGTGGAGCATACACACGGCCAGGTTTCCCGACCAAAGCTCTCATGGCAGTTTTTCCGACGGGAAACCCGTACGGGTGTAGGGGGACAAAGTAAGGTTCTTGGTTTTCCCCTCGGTTTCCCGGTGGTAAAAAGTCTGCCGGGAAACCTGTACGTGTGTACTAGGCATAAGACTAGGTTTTGCAGTGTCACATTAAAAGATTACCTAAAACTGAGCTATATGTTTAATCCTGAGGAAGCATCAGTCTTTACACATTCTTTAAAGAGGAGAAGATTACCCACATGTAGCAACAAAATGAGTACGCATTTTAGTATTATCGTATTTCATGTTCTAATTAGAGGCCTCCTTCGCAGCCTTATACCCAATACATACAATTAGTTCAACAGCAGAACAAGGTTGTGGATGTTTTAGAAGCAGTAACATCAAATGCATGACATTTCCTTTAGCAAGTAGGAGCATAGGTGTGAGCACAGGGTGTGCCATTTATCTGAATCTGAAGCGGCCAAGATTTGAACCATTTATGGCAGACGTTACTCTGGTACCTACTGAACTGCATAGTTATATTTAGACGCCAGTTAACTGTAACAGGAAAGGGGAACTAAGACTATGGAAATAGAGATTTTTAGGCAAAATGTATTTGACTGGAGTATCTATTTTTGTGACTCAACTGGGCTAAAAAATATGGAATTCCCTAAAATTTGATAACGTAGGTTCTGCACTGAGAAAATAACTCAGTTTGTCATTATAAGATGTTTTTAGTGTCACATTAAAAGATTACCTAAAACTGAGCTATGTGTTTAATTCTGAGGAAGCATCAGTCTTTACATGTTCTCTAAAGATGAGAAGATTATTATTAAAGTGGAGTTCTCAAGTTAACACTAAGAGGGCCCTTAAAATGGAAATTCTCCATCGTCTGCATGTGGTGAAGTGAGTACTTCCAGTAAGTTGTCTCTCAGTGACAGAATGGAACTCATCACACAGATAAAATTGAAACCTTCAGGTCCATGAAAATAGATCGGTATTGAAGTTTCCTGCTTTAATTCGAGGGTACTTAAGTGAACATGCAGATGAGATGAGACATCTTCAGCAGCTGTGATTCTGCTCTAATTCTCCTCGCCACCTGCAATCCCAAAACTGATCACAAGCGGTTTGGTAGAACATTTTAAGGACAACTATAAAAAAATATTAAGATTTTATCATGTAATAGGTCTCATTCAACCACTGTCATAGCCTTTAATGACCATTATTCATACATTTTGTAACAGACTATAAATTGCATGTAACTGGTGTAGAAAAGAAATAGTGGCATCAAATGGGTTAAAGTAAAATTATAGCCTCCTATTAAAAAATACAGTCCTATAACACTTAAAAGTGCATTCATAGTCAGTTTTTTTTTTTTTTACCTCTCAAAGTCCCAAACTGATACGGTCATTTAAGTCCACCTAATGCAGCTTCCTGTGAGGAGGTAGCAACGATGCTCCACTGCTCTTAAATTCCAAGCAGAGTTGTCACTCATGTACAGTATGCTGTTTCTGCTTGCATAACTGTGGGATGATAAGTGTTGCAGGTGGCATGTCAATCAGCATTGTCACTGCTGATTAGAAAACCTGGAGCTTGTCAGCACTTGGCCACATTTTGTCATGCACACTGCTTTCAGGACTGAGAGCACTGTCGCTGTTGCTGAAAGGGCGAGCATGTGCGACACAAATGAAGGAAGATTTAGCTCAGTTAGGGAAAGTAATTTTCACTTTTTGAGGCTTGTGCATCATACAGTAACTGGATTTAGTACTTTTTTAGACCACCATACAGGAGCCTTTAAGTTTTATTTTAAGCTAAGCAAGCTGTGGAGGAGTGAGTGTTACTACATTTACTTCCTTTCACATACTGACTGAGTGCTTGTTTTGAGCAGTTACATTACAGGAGTCAGGAACAGTCATGGAGCCACAGATATGGCTGCCGAATATGGGGCATCGTTATAAATAAATTAAATCAAAGTGCAGGTGTACAACTGCAAATGCTGGCAAGACAACAGACAGATTGAGCAGAAGTTGGTGGTCACGCTGGAATGGCAAAAGCAGAACAGGGACATACTTGACAGTCACTTCCCCGAAGGCTGTGCTCCTAAATATAAAATTGGATCACTCCATCAATTAAGGTAAGCAAGCAATCTTGTTTTACCTCTTAGTGCTGCTGTTCACCTTTTTGAAACTCTTCCTGTCTACTGGACCTGCATACTGATGGAGACATCAAACCGGCGCAATCTTTGTCTGCACAGTTGCTTGTAGTCTCCATAAGGGAGTGTATGATGGAGTGACAACACAGAAGCACCATTGGGAGGCACAGGGGCACGCTAGAGGTTTCCAGCTACCATTGTACTGCGCTGGGCTTCTGGTGTGTTCTTTTACCCTTTGAGGAGGATTGGGTTACCTGCAGACATACCCGCCGTCTATTTATGCATTGCTATATATTCTCTAAAATGGAGGCTCTCATAGATTAGAGTTATGGATTACACTACACAGAGGAGCCTAATGAGACAGCATGACTTCAACATATATTTGCAAACTAAATGCAAATTGTTGAAACAGTGGAAATTTATTTTTTCTTCTCTTTGCTGGCTAGCTGAGAAGTGTGCTGGGAATGTTTTGTACTGCATTTGTACAGTTGTCATCCCATAACGGGAAGTGCCTGAACAAGAGCCATCATGGCAGGATCAAGTATTCTTTTACTGATAGCTGCAGATATAAAGGTTGAAAACAGTTCTAAACTGCCACCAGTGTCGTACAAAGCTCTCCTGCTCTCAGTTCACACTGGCATGGAGACTCTTCGCTTTAAATAGCAGGTGGATGCTCCAGGTATCGACAATGACAACTGGGAAGACATGTGGGACTACTCCTTCTCTCAGTTGCTTGTAGAGACAAGTTGATTCAATTTAAATTGGCACATGGGATATATTTGACACCCCACAAGCTGCCTAAAAATGTATCTGGACCTTTCTCTACAGTGTTGGAGAAGTATGGAGGAACATGCTGATTTCAAACATATATTCTGGACATGTCTGAAAATACAAATCTTTTGGGCTGAGGTTACCCAATTTATTGCTAAATTGACAACTGTGGCATTTCCCCTGAGCATAGAGGTTTGCCTACTTGGCCTAGTAAGCTCCCTAGTCCCTTGTAGGGCACTTAGAACCTTTCTTAGCCTACTCCTCTTTTATGCTCGTAAAGCTATCATCCTAAAATGGAAGTAGAAAGAGGACCTTTGTTATTTTCTGGCAATCCTTGATTGATAATGCTCTGATACGGTTATATAAGACTACTTCTCTTGTGACTGTCCTCACAAGTTCTCTAAAGTGCGGAATATCTAGCTTGCTTCCCCCTAGACTTCTACATCCTGAGACACTAGGGTTTCCCAGAAACAATCAGGGAACGTTTTTTTTGGGAATATTGTACCTTGAATACTAGTCTCCTATTTTGAGGGTACCTATAGTTCCAATATGTAGAACCCTGAAGATGTTTTGTACTACTTGTTTATCTCCAATGCAATCCTTCATTAAGCGCTAAGCAGATACTGGATTATGTTATGTTATCTTTATGTTTTTCTCTTTTGTTCTTTTTGAGCTGGGGTATGCCCCGTGACTGTTTTATAACCCACATTCTATAAAACCCCCCAAAAAAAGGTTGAAAACAGTGACTTAAATACATATTAAAGTGTTCTGTAAATGAATCTTCTACTAACAGTCAACAGAAATGCCAAAAGGCTAACATTTTGCAACAGCTCTTGCCTAACTGGAATACTAATGTTTCCATTAACACATCAAGGGCATTTTTGGTATGCAGACAAACATGGGAGAGAAAAGACTGTCACTAGAACATGTTGTCTTACATAATGGTGCTCATACATTTTATAATGTAAAGAAACTTACCGGCTGTAATGGAGGCATCACACCAAATGGCTCATTGTGCCAAACAATGTTGACATCCTACAGAACTTCTAACTGTCACAAACTTCTCTATGATCATCAATGTGCGTCAACTGGAGCCCGGGAGGCTGAAAAGGAAAAATGTCAACAGGTTGAGATCTTCAGGTAAGAACAGCAAGTTAATACAATGAAAAGAAGGGAGAACTTGTGCCTTTAAATATTTCAAAGGAATGTTTAGTCTTTTCAGTAATGTGTAAAAGAAATCGGAATAATGGAAATGTTTGTTTTCCCAGAAAATAATGTTTTTATTTTTTAAATACTGTTCATTTTGCATATCTGCATTTACAAACATTAACATTGCTGCATTTCATCATTTCCAATTCGTTTTTTTTTTTTTTTTTTCATAATAAATGCTTTTAAAGAATAATTAATTGTAAATTTCATTTCACCCTGAAAAACTACATCAAATCCCGACATGAAAAATACTGTGTAGGGTGGAGATTGGAGTGGGTGGAAGGTAGAGGAAAATCCCCTTTTTTCTTTGGATAGTGTGTGTAGAGTGCGGTCTGTGCCCCTCACAGAGAGATCCACCATTACTATTACTGGAACTGGAGAATCCAAAATTTTGAATTGTCACTAGAAGCATAGAGGGGAACTATATAAAAGGCGATTTACCTTAACAGAGATATTTCCTCTCACTTCCTCTTGTGTGTTTGACAGGAAGTGAAGAAAAAAACTCTTGAAAGAGGCACAAATGGCAGAAAAAAATTTGACAATGGCTTAAAGTATAGCCTATTGAATCCTATTGAGACCGTCTGTCCGTGTTCACCCGATCCGATCCACAGACAGATGGAAAAATAGGGTTTTCCTCCGTCTGCAGAATCGGAGGATTGCGGAACCGGGTGAGATCAGGTGTCAGCGGAAGACACCCACAATCTCATAGGGACCAATGTATGTCCCTTTTTCATCCGTACATGTATAGATGAAAAAGCGGACATACGGTCCGCCCGTGTGAAAGAGCCCTAAAGTGTTTCTAAAAGCAGAAGCTTTTTTATCTTAATGCATTCCATGCATTAAGATAAAAAACCTTCTGTGTGAAGCAGCCGCCCTCAGCCCCATCTCGATCCAGCCATGTTGCACTAGAGTCTCAGCTGTCCGGGACTCTCCCTGCTCATTGGCCGAAACAGCAGCGCGCGCTATTGGCTCCTGCTGCTGTGAAAAGTCAGTGAGCTAAAGTGAAGAGAGAGGGGTCAAGGCCGAGCCGTGGCTCCATGTCTGAATGAACACAAAGCTTGCTCGGCTTGGGTGACCTAATAGAAAACTGCTTGCTGTGGGGGCACTCAGCAGGAGGGAGGGGCCAGGAGCACCAGCGAGGGACACGAGAACTGGAAGATCTGGGCTGCTCTGTGCAAAACCAAATGCACAGAGCATGCAAGTATGACATTTATTATTTGTTATTGGTATTTGTTATGTGCTACTACAGTATAGCCCTGTGAGAAGACAGAAAGGATAAAAAAAATTCCTTGTGAGATCTAGAGGGCCCGCTATTAGCTGCTTCTAATCTGGGGAAACTACAGATGATGTATGGAGTTTCCCTGGCAATAATCACATCCCCGCGATAAGCAAGGAGCAGCTACAAAACATCAGATGTAAACAGCACAGAGACAAAATGGGAGCACTATTTCATCAGAGAGAACAATACAGGCTGCTGTGTTATGGCAAGCAATTAGGCCAACTGAAGCATCCCAAGCAACACAAGAACACATCAAATCAAGGTGCAGAAAAATAGGAAACAAATGTTGGGCAGACCACTGAAGACTTTAATAGCTACTTATATGCAAGGCTCAAAAATGTAATCTTTGTGGTATAAATTGGACCAGCCCGTAAAACAGAATAAGTAGCACACCCTCCAAACAGTGCTTTTTGTCAACGGTCCTATTTTTCGATCTTCTAGGTTTTGAAGAGATAACAGGCATGGAGACACTGAAATATGGGCATGGCCGAAAGAGCTTACAGGAGTAGGGAAAAGAGTTTGAGGCATACCAGGCTGGCCACATATTTTTTTTTTATGTGCAGGGTTTTTGTGCAAATCTGAACAAAAGTCTTACCACAACATGCTACCGCTAGCAAACATTCCAATTCATGGGATAATTTATTTTGTGATCATGTCCTAAAGTGAACTCAAACCCAAAACGAGGTGAGATTGTTTGATATAGCACTGTGGGGAAGATTTACTAAAACTGGAACACTCAGAATCTGGTGCCGCTGTGCATGGTAGCCAATAAGCTTCTAAATTCGGCTTGTTCAATTAAGCTTTGACAATAAGGCCTAAACGCTGATTGGTTACCAAGCACAGCTGCACCATATTTCCACCATTTCATCTTTTTTTCAAATCTTAGTGCTGCTTCTCCAGCCTACCTTAGCCACATCCTACTTATATGCACTTGCTCCAGTGATAGTTGCAATTTAAAAAATCTGAAAATTATCAAAAAACAGTCTTTAAATTTTTCATTTAAATCCAAATGATTGTATTGAAAGATGTGTGGGCACTTTATTACACCCAAAAGCTATATAAAACCAAAACCAAAAATGTAATAAACTGTAGCTTGCCAATCCTAAATTTGGTGGCTGCATTCGTTTTTTTTCCCCCTTCATTTTTACCTGGTGATCTGGCCAGCAGCAACATACTTTCTGTCTCAGAGTGTCTCCACTCTTATGCCCCGTACGTACATGCGGGATTTCCGATGGGAAAAGTTCCTGTCGGAAATCCCAAGGGGAAAGCCGAGAACCTGCTTGGTTCAGTCTTTCCCCTACACAATGCCGGTTTTCCCGTCAGAAAAACTGCAATGGCGCTTTGGTGGGGAATCACGGTCATGTGTATGCTCCATCGCAGTTTTTCCCCATAGGAAAGCTGCCAAAAAACGCAGGGGCAAAAGTCCATTGCTATTCCCGTCGGGGAAAAAAAAAGAGAGCTGGTTTTCTTTTTTTGTTCGGCGGTTTTTGGGCAGTTTTCTCGTCGGAAAAATTGCAAGGAGCATACACACGGCCGGGAATCCCAGCCAAAAGCTCTCCTTGCAGTTTTCCCATCGAGAATCCCGGCCAAAAGCTCCCCTCGCAGTTTTCTCGTCGGAAAGGAGCATACACACGGCCGGGAATCCCGGCCAAAAGCTCTCCTCGCAGTTTTCCCATTCGATTTTCTGCAGAATTTTGACTTCAGATTTACCAAAACCATGTAATACGAGGTCAAATCTTAAGAGTTTTAATTTGTATACAATCAGGTAGGCCCTTGCACTACATAGTTTTGGTAAATCTGAAGACAAAAATCTGCAGAAAATCTAATAGTTTGTATGGGGTCTTAAAGGATGAGCAACAGAGACACCTTTGCACAGCAGCTTTGTCTAGGGAGAGATTAGTGTTAAAGGCACTAGCAGCTTTAGACGGACTTAATTAACATTGCAAAGCTGAACAGTTTTTCCTTAGAACAGAGGTTTTCCATATATGAATAAAAGCGGACAACGGCAAGCACCCCTGTCAATGGTAAATGTCTCAACACTGTATATTCCCTTGCTGGACAGCTTGGTAAAGTAAAAAAATACCACTTACTGGCCAGAACAACGAGAAAAAAATAAAGGAAAAAAAGCCTAAAAAGAAAATGAATGCAGCCACCACATCTAAGAACTGGTAAAGTGCAATATAATACATTCGTTTTTGGACCTCAAATAAAAATAAAAAAATCATAAAGCAAAACTAAATAGGTTTTGGATATCTTAGAAAACTGGGTGCAGCTGCTGCCATACGCCATTTTTTTTTTTTACATAAGCTGCCATTTTGTGGCTTAGCGCCTTGTTCACATTAAAAAAAAAAAAAAAAAAGCTTTAGGGCTGAGCTGCTAGACATAAAAAAATAGTATGACAACGTTACCATTTTATTCAAATTAAACGTCAAATTGGTTGCCATGATTTAAACATGTTCCTCCTGTGCTTAGTTTTTATTCATAATATTACTAATGGCTCCTTCATTGGACTGGAATCAGGTGTAAGAAAAAAAGTATAATTATAGGGTAGGTGAGATATCCCCACAGAGCTGCCAAGCAGTTTACAGTACATAATTTAAATGATACAGGAGAATACAGATGTGAGGGAGATTTTAGTTAGAAAGAAGGAATTGAAAAGGGAGCATGGTATAACAAAAAAACATTGAAGCTTGGCTCAAATATGGTAAAAATCTTAATGATAACCCATTGGGAATGGGTGTCAGGCTGGACCTGAACTCAAAAATTAAAGATATGCTATATTTTAAGGAGCATCTGGAAATTAAAATTTTGCCCTTAAAAAGCTACTTGACCTCCGGAAGAATTACCCCCTTCACGACCAGGCCATTTCTCAGATCGGCACTGCTTTAATTCAACTGACAATTGTGGGGTCATGCAACACTGTACCCAAATATTATTTCTGTCATTTTTTTTACCCCACATTTTTTTACCCCACAAATAGAGCTTTCTTTTGGTGGTATTTGATCACCTGATAAATGTTATAGCATCTACAAACTATGGAATACAGTATATACGGTAATATTTATATATTAGTAATGACGGCGATCAACAACTTCTAGTGGGACTGCGATATTGCGGTGGATAATTTGACATGGACACTTAGCGGGAACCAGTGACACTAATATAGTGATCAGGGAAAAAAATATCCATTGTCACTGTACTAATGACACTGGCAGGGAAGGGGTTAAACATCTAGGGCGATCAAAGGGTTAACTGTGTGCCTAACCAGTGTTTTACTGTACTGTGTGTGCTACTTTTACTAAGGAAATAGATACATTTTATTCCCTGATTTGAAGGGACATAAAAAAAAAATACATTATATATATATATATATATATATAGATAGATTGTATTAGATTTGACTTTTTAAATCATATCATGAATTTAAATGAATACGACTTAATTGTTGGCCATTATCAGCACCTTAAGCGCAAGAAAAGCTTAAGAAAAATGCATCCCTTTAAATAAATACATTTTATTTATTTGTCAGTTGAAAAAAAAAAAAAAAAAAACACCAAATCGCATCTCCCCATTGAAGTGCATTGAAAACGCAGCAAGAATGCATCAGTAACGCACCCGTTTTACGTTGTTGATGCGGTTTTTGAGTCACATGACCTATGAAATACACACAGTAAAATTGCGGTAAAGTCATGGCAAAATCATTTTCGGAAACCTTTTTCTTTATCTGTAAAATGCTCAAAACACAATTTTCAGACGAAATTTTGGTGCATCTCTACTTTATTTAGCATGAGACCTTTTATGAAGGCCTGACCAAGCTTGAAGATTTACTCAAGCAAACATCCAGAAAGCTCTGAAGGTTCAAAATCGTTTATATTGTATTAATCTTATTTTTTCATTTGATTAAGTGAATTGCCAAATCAATTGAAAATATTATTGTTGACCCTCTGTTTGCAATCTAGTCATGGAATGCTTTTCCATTGGCCTGTACTATTATGCATCAACTATGGCATCCTTAGTGATTGACCCAGTGTCCTCATTATACCTCTTGGCCCCAGCCCCATTTCTGGTTACAGACCAATGCTTATACTCACCAGATTATTTATGGAAGACCGTAAAAACTGTTGCTTTTCATTTAATAAACAAACACCTACTCGCTTATACGCCTCCGGAGGTGGATGCGTTCCAGACGTGTCCTACATGTGTTGATAATTTTCCATTAATTTAGGTTAGATGAGTTTTAACCCGAGAGCCACAAATGACAGCCAACCTTTATCTTGCGGTGTTCCTGGACAATAAAGTGTTTAAAGTTTCAGAGCCAGCACTCACACTTGATGAGACAACCAAGCTATGTTGTCGGTGCACATTGCCACAAGAAGCCTCTCGCGCTCGGTATCTTTGATCAACAGGCAACTGGGGAATTAGGATTACAAACACCTCGTTCTTATAAACAGGAGTTGTCTGATATCTAGTATATCGAGTTTTCAGCTCGCTCTTTTGGCCTGCGGTTCCCTTGGGCGATCTCTTTCTTTGCTAGAAGGTGCCTGTGGGAGAGGGTAAGGAGCAGCTGAGAGATCCCCAAGGACTAACATCCACAGCAATCAGCATGTTTACTCTCTGCAGTGCTGTAAACAGCTATACAACTTACAAATGTTGGGCTAAAAATTAACACAGATTTTAAAATTTACTCAACTCTTGACATTTATCCCAGCTCTGTACATGCAGGATTTTCAAAAGCAATTTTAATACCATTTATGAACAAACACTGAACTAATTTAATAAGCTGTTAAAGCTTAAAGGGGTTGTAAAGGTATTTTTAAATAACAAACATACCATACTTACCTCCACTGTGCAGTTCGAAGACGTTCCTCGTCTTCTGGAGTCCCTCAGTGGCTGTCTCGGCTCCTCCCCGCAAGAGCTAACCACCTACTGGGAAGTGCTCTCCCAAGGGGGTTAGCTTGAGGGCGCGCTCCCGTGTGATACAGTGGTGGCCATGGCCGCCAAGTGTATCACTTGGCCCTGCCCCACGACACGCTGCGTCATTGATTTGATTGACAGCAGCGGGAGCCAATGGCTGCTATCAATCTCCAATGAAGAACCGAGAACAGCCGAGAAAACTGAGCTGAGAAGCCAGCTTGTTCACGACGCAGGACTTTCAAGGGCTCAGGTAAGTAAACAGGGGGGGGGGGGCTGGGGGGCTTGTAAGCATCGGATGTTTTTTCACCTTATTGCATAGGATGCATTCAGGTGAAAAAAACAGCAAGCTTTACAACCCCTTTAACCCCCCTGGCGGTATTCCCGAGTCTGGCTCGGGGTGGTATTTCATTACCAAAAGCGGTAACCCCGAGCCAGACTCGGGATCGCCTCGCAGCAACCACAGGCATGGTTTACTTACCTTTTCCCTGGATCCTGCGATGCTGCCATGCTGTGTGATCGAGCGGGTCCTCGCTCGATTCAGTGTCCCTGCGTGCCGCCGAGCTCCGTTCCCTGCGACGTTACGACGCACGGGGCCGGAGAACGGCGCCAAATTCAAAAAAGTAAATAAACACAATACATTACAGTACTGTGTGTAAAAAATACACCCCCCCTTTGTCCCTAGTGGTCTGCCCAGTGCCCTGCATGTACTTTTATATAATAAAAACTGTTCTTTCTGCCTGCAAACTGTAGATTGTCCATAGGAACCAAAAAGTGTCCCTTTATGTCAAAAGTTTGAGACCAGCTAGAAAACAGCGATAATAAATTATAATCACTTGCAGAATTAAAACGAATTAAACGATAGCGATTTGTGGGGAAATTTGTCATAAAAAAATAAAAGTAATGACAGCGACAATTCTTCAACTGAGCAAATTTCAGTGATTTTGAGTTGATTACATTATTGAATAATTTTTATTATAATTATATTATTATTTGCTATATTTATAATTATTATAATTTATGATTTTGTTTTTCAAACTTTTTCATACCCAAGAGGTCTACTAGACTCTTGTTTGGACAGATTTAAGTGAGTTATTCCTAAGAATTACAGGCCTACAATGTAAAACGCCAAATTTCCTTACAAAATAGTGGTACCGCTTTCAGCACCTAAAATCTGAAATAATCATACCGTCAGGGAGGTTAAAGTGGTTGTATACCCTTTTGTTACATTTTTACCTACAGGTAAGCCTAAAATACGGCTTAACTGTAGGTAAAATAAATATCTCCCAAACCTGTACGGTTTAGGAGATATTCACTTTGCATGCAGCCATTGACATTAGCGGCGCATGCACTGTGAAAGTCCAGCGGACGCTGCCGTCCTTGCCAGAAAGAAGACTCCCGCACACATGCGCAGGAGTGGAATCATCGCGGCTCTGGCCACTCACAGCGCACACCCCGAAGACATGCCGGGGGGAGAATGTCAGCGGTGACTCCCTCAGCGGTGACTGGGATCAGATGCCGACGCCTCGTTCTAAGGTAATTATTTCATAATGAGCTAGTATGTGGGGTGTTTTTTGTGCGAGTATACAACCGCTCTAAGAAACTGTCACCAACTTAGAAAATGCAGGTAATTTGATGCAGTGTGCCACGTATGGACCCCCTTCCCCTTCAACCTCTGCAGCAATGCTGGCAGCACTCATACATCTATTTCCGAAAGACAACCTCTGGATATGACGCTGAGCACGTGCACTCAACCTCTTTGGTTGACCATGGCGAGGCCTGTTTGATTGGAATCTGTCCTGTTAAACTGAAGTATTGTCTTGGCCACCATTCTGTAGCTCAGTTTCAGGGTCTTGACAATCTTCTTATAGCCTAGGCCAGTGATGGCGAACGCGTGGCACGCGTGCCACAGCTGGCACATAGAGCTATCTCTGTGGGCACGCGAGAGGGGGATCAGGTTTGCGATGGGGAGAGCCAGCAAGCAGCAGCGAGGTGCAGGAAAACGAGTGCCCGAGTGAATGGGCGGCCTGCAGCCTCCGCGCGGAAGGTTACAGCCCTAAGAGCATAGGAGGGAGAGAAGCAATTGGCGGCGAAGTACAGGAAATGATTTGCCCAAGTGAGTGAGTGGGTGGCTTCTGTGCGGAAGGTTACAGGCCTGAGAGCATGGGACAGAGAGAAACAAGCAGCGGAGAGGTGCAGGGAACGATCTGCTCGAATGAGTGAGTGGGCAGCCCCGCAGGCTCTGCATGTAAGGTTACAGGCCTGAAAATGGGACGGAGAGAAGAGCTTCACCGCTTACTTGATGGCTGAAGAGGGGCGCAGGCCCAGAGAACAGGCGGACTGTGGGCCCTGAAGATGAGGACAGGCGAGAGGTGCATGCTGTGAGGTAATAGAACAGAGAGCTCTCCCGGATCAAAGACGGAGACAGGTACCGGGCACAATTAAACACTGACTACCTGCAGACAAAGACGGGCAGGGAGGCAGAGCAGGGATGGCAGAAAAGGACAGAAATAGAGGTCTCTCTCACCTCTCAGCCCCCTCCTTCTCTCTTAGCCCCCCTCTTTTTCAGTCCCTCTCTCTCTGTCCCCTTCCCTCTGTCTAACACCCCTCTCACCCTGTTCCCCCTCTCTCTCAGCTCCCGCCTCTCTCAGCATCTCTCTCTGTCCCCCCCTATCTCACACACTCCCCTTCTCTCTCACACACACTACCCCCTCTCTCTCACAACCCCCTTCTTTCTCTCTCTCTCACAACCTCTCTCTCACTCTCACACACACAACCCCCCCCTCTCTCTCTCTCTCTCTCACACACAACCCCTCTCTTTCTCTCACAACCCCTCTCTTTCTCTGACAGCCCCTCTCTTTCTCCCTCTCTTTCTCTCACAACCCCTCTATTTCTCTCTTTCTCTCACAACCCCTCTCTTTCTCTCTCAACCCCTCTCTTTCTCTCACAACCCCTCTTTTCTCTCTCTCTCTTTCTTTCTCACACAACCCCTCTCTTTCTCACACAACCCCTCTCTTTCTCACACAACCCCTCTCTTTCTCTCACAACCCCTCTCTTTCTCTCACAACCCCTCTATTTCTCTCACAACCCCTCTCTTTCTCTCTCTTTCTCTCACAACCCCTCTCTTTCTCTCACAACCCCTCTCTTTCTCTCTCACACACCCCCATCTCGCTTTCTCTCTCACACACCCCCATCTCTCTTTCTCTCTCACACACCCCCATCTCTCTTTCTCTCTCACACACCCCCATCTCTCTTTCTCTCTCACACACAGCCATCTCTCTTTCTCTCTCACACACCCCCATCTCTCTTTCTCTCTCACACACCCCCATCTCTCTTTCTCTCTCACACACCCCCATCTCTCTTTCTCTCTCACACACCCCCATCTCTCTTTCTCTCTCACACACCCCCATATCTCTTTCTCTCTCACACACCCCCATCTCTCTTTCTCTCTCACACACCCCCATCTCTCTTTCTCTCTCACACACCCCCATATCTCTTTCTCTCTCACACACCCCCATCTCTCTTTCTCTCTCACACACCCCCATCCCTCTTTCTCTCTCACACACCCTTTTCGCTCAGCCCCCCTCTCTCGCGAATTGCTGTGTTGGCACTTTACAACACAAAACCAAGTTATTTATTTCAGTTTGGGCACTCGGGCTCAAAAAGGTTCGCCATCACTGGCCTAGGCCATCTTTATATAGAGCAAGAATTATTTTTTTCAGATCCTCAGAGAGTTCTTTGCCGTAAGGTGCCATGTTGAACTTCCAGTGACCAGAATGAGAGAGAGAAAAATAACACCAAATTTAACACACCTGCTCACCATTCACACCTGAGACCGTGTAACACTAATGAGTCACATGACACCGGGAGGGAAAATGGCTAATTGGGCGCAATTTGGACATTTTCACTTAGGGGAGTACTCACTTTCGTTGTCAGCGGTTTAGACATTAATGGCTTTGTGTTGAGTTATTTGAAGGGGACAGCAAATTTACACTGTTATACAAGTTGTACACTCACTACTTTACATTGTAGCAAAGTGTCATTTCTTCAGTGTTGTCACATGAAAAGATATACAAATATTTACAAAAATGTGAGGGGTGTACTCACTTGTGAGATGTGTGTGTGTGTGTGTGTGTGTGTGTGTGTGTGCACGCGCGTGCGTATATATATTTAAAAAAAAATGCAATAATGCACATTAGTATGATCCAGCTGTTACAGTATACTTTGGCCAGACTTCTTCTCTGACTGGTTGTAATGTACTGAGATTAATTGAGTCTACTAATCCTTAGCAACAAAACAGTAACACAACACTTGCACTTGTGTAAATAAAAATCTGAAAAAAAGTGTACAAATGTGTATTAAAAAACAAAATTAAATTGTAAACCTATCCAACTATTCATCTTACCAAGTAACTAAAATGAGCTCCAGGAAAACACACACAGTTTGTCAAAAAATGTTACATGCAAACAACTCTTATGCCGCGTACACACGATCGTTTTTCGGCATGAAAAAAACGTTTTTAAAAAATGTCATTTAAAATGATCGTGTGTGGGCTTCACATCTTTTTTCTGGTTCTTAAAAAACTACATTGTTTTTTTTTTTCGAACATTGTGCGTTTAACGACGTTTTAAACTATGTTGTTTTTCGGGTTGTAAAAAATGATCGTGTGTGGGTTAAAACGATGTTAAAAACCCGCGCGTGCTCAGAAGCAAGTTAAGAGACGGGAGCGCTCGTTCTGGTAAAACTACCGTTCATAATGGAGTAAGCACAGTCATCACGCTGTAACAGACAGAAAAGCGCGTATTGTCTTTTACTAACACGGAATCAGCTAAAGCAGCCCCAAGGGTGGCATCATCCGCATGGAACTTCCCCTTTATAGTGCCGTTGTACGTGTTGTACGTCACCGCGCTTTGCTAGAGCATTTTTTTAAAACAATGGTGTGTGGGCAACGTTGTTTTTCCACATCATGAAAAACATGTTTTTTTTTCATGCCGAAAAATGATCGTGTGTACGCGGCATTACTCTTTATTGGCTACATGTCAAACGACACAGCATCAAAAATGCATAAAAAATATCCCAAACAGACCAAAGGCTAAAGCAAAAGGTGGTTCAACAAAATACTGACACATGGGTGTTCCCCCCCCCCCCCCAACACAGAATTTCTGTCTTTGAATTAAAAAAACAAAACAAAAAAAACGGACATATTGGTGTTATATCTTTCACTTGGATGTTATAAGTTGTACTGAGTAAATACAGCTGGATAAAAACAAAAACTGTGTTTGTCTTCATTTTAGGCTGCAAAGCCTAAAGGGGGTAATTTTTTTATATGTCCACTGTATACTTACAGTGCATTGTATATAGCTGGACCAATGTAACTATGCAATCAAAATCATACCTGGAGTTCAACTTTAAAGGGGTTCTAAAGGCAGAAGTTTTTTTTTATCTTAATGCATTCTTCGCATTAGGATAAAAAACCTTCAGTGTGAAGCAGTCTGCCTTAGCCCCCCTAATACTTACCTGATCCCCATCTCGATCCAGTGATGTTGCACGAGAGACTTGGCTGTCCAGAAATCTCCTTCCTGATTGGCTGAGACACAGCAGCAAGCACTAGAGGTCGACCGATATGGGTTTTTCTCTGGCCGATGCCGATATTTAGAAATCGGGGCAGCCGATGGCCGATATATGATGCCGATTTTTGCGGCCGATATTTTGGGCCGATTTTTGGATTGGGATGCATTGTGGAGGAGGATGGATGGTGCTGGGCGTGGGTGGGAGATGTGTTGTGGAGGGGGAAAGATGGTGCTGGCTGTGCCTGGGGGATGCATTGTGGAGGGGGGTGGATGAATAGTGCTGGGCGTGGAGGGGGATGGCTGGATGCTGCTGGCCGTGGAGGGGAAGAGATGGATGGTGCTGGCTGTGGATGGAGGGAAGGGGGTGGATGGATGGAGCTGGCCGTGGGTGGGGGATGCATTGTGGAGGGGGATGGAGGGATGGAGCTGGCCGTGGGTGGGGGATGCATTGTGGAGGGGGAGAGATGGATGGTGCTGGCTGTGGATGGAGGGAGGGGGATGGATGGATGGAGCTGGCCGTGGGTGGGTGATGTATTGTGAAGGGGGATGGATGGATGGAGCTGGCTGTGGGTGGGGGATGCATTGTGGAGGGGGAGATGGATGGAGCTGGCCGTGGGTGGGAGATGCTTTGTAGAGGTGGATGGATGGAGCTGGCCGTGGGTGGGGATGGATATATATAAAATGAGTGTGTATACAGGAGAGGGGTGTGCTCTGACATGTACGCACTGTCCATTGGATGACACCTGTGAGCTCCCACGTGAGTTGGAGTACTATGTACAATCACTAGAGAGCCGAGGCACCTATCAGAGATGATAGGAATACTGTACATTACCCCAGTCTCCAGCAGCACGAGAAATGAATCCTTCAGCCACGCTGCTGGTAGCCTGCACGCCGACACCCCCCCCCCCCTCTACCTCGGAGGGCTGTACTGTAGCAGAAAGCAAACTTGTCACAAGCCCAAGCAGCTGCAGTACAAGTTGTCTGCGCAAAGAGATCACAAAAGCTTCCTGCATGCTGGGACGGTGGCGGGATTACTGAACATGGGCTCTAGGCTACGGCTGGAGCCGTAGCCTAGAGCCTATGTTCAGTAATCTCGCCACCGTCCCAGCATGCAGGAAGCATAACAAGTGTGATCTCTTCGCGCAGACAACTACTGCAGTTGCTCGGGCTTGTGACAAGTTTGCTTTATGCTACAGTACAGCCCGCCGAGGTAGAGGGGGGGGGTCGGCGCGCAGGCTACCAGGCTGAAGGATTAATTTCTCGTGCTGCTGGAGGTGGAGCGGGGTTTAGCGTGGCAGCCGAAAATCGGCCGATTTTTTTACAATAATCGGCCGATGCCGATTTATTAAAAACGGCCAAATATCGGCCGATATATCGGCCGACCGATATATCGGTCTACCTCTAGCAAGCACCACTGATTCCCGCTGCTGTCAAAGTCAGCGAGCCAATGAGAGATATGCGCGGGGCGGGGCAGGGGGCGAGTCTCCGCTCCACGTCTGGACACAGAACAGCAGCATGGCTCAGATGCACTCATAGCCAACTGCTTGCTGTGGGGGCACTCGGCAGGAGGGAGAGGCCAGGAGCGCCGGCGAGAGACCCGAGAAAAGGAGGATCTGGACTGCTCTGTGCAAAACCCACTGCACAGAGCAGGCAAGTATAACATCTTTGTTATTTTTAAACAAAAAAACAACTTTAGTATCACTTTAAGATGAAAGAAACCACTACAGGTCAATGTTGTGAAGACTCAGGAACCGGAAGACAGCATGTGTAATCAGCATGAGGTCAGAAAATATGTGTGTATCTATATCTATATATATATATCTGATGTATTTATTTTTATTATTGGCATACTTTTGCTTTAAGAAGCATGAGCTCCCTAATATTCTGGAAGTCTCCCATTCCATTAACACCCCATCAAACCAACATGACAGAAAACTTTGCTTTTCACTTAAGGTTTCCCAGGTGCTAAAAATTTCACAAACTAGTGAGAAGCAGTTCATGTCAAAATAAAGCATGTTTAACATTCCCATACATATTTTTAATATACAAGTTTATTTTCTCCATCTGTCCTCAGCCATGAGAATCTGACTTCTATGTAATGTCAGTCAGTTATCTATGAGTGAAAGGAAAAAAAATAATAAATATCTCCAAAGTTTGATTAAAGGAGAAATGAGGACACACAACTAACAGCCCTGGTTCATGAAGCTGCAACAGCACTTAAAGCGGTGTTTCACCCTAAAAAACAAGTTTCTATGATAACATCAAGCATACTAGCGCGAGCTACAGTATGCCTTTCTTTTTTTTTTTGTGCCGTACTCACAGTTTACTGCCGTAATGAAGTTTCAGACACCCCGCAGGGAATGGGCGTTCCTATGCACAGGGAAGATGATTGACGGCCGGCTATGAAGATAGCCGAAATAGGACTTGCCTCTTCACGGCGCTATACGGCGCCTGCGCACAGACATCGGAGCTGACTGCGCAGGCGCCGTGAAGTGATTTAGCAACCAGTCAGGGGCCACAATGAACTATGGGTTTTTACCGCCACCCAAACTGCAAATGTAAACAAGTCCTTACTCTCCTGAGCCCCCTATAAGCTTGCTTTTACACTGATGCAGCACAGTGCACCTGCAGCTTTCCTGTGGGTTAGCTGCGCTTTGCCATAGAATTCTAATATAACGTGCGTCAGAAACGCACCAAATCTTCAGGATATAATAGAAGTCTATGGTTCAGTGCAGCTTCCCACAGGAATGCTGCATATGCGCTGTGCTGCACCTAAGGATCGGTGTGAAAGCAGCTGAATAACCCCTTTTTTTAAGTGCGAATATGCCCATTGCAAAAGTGCAGTGCATGTGATACTTGGAACACTGGCCTTTTCCTCTCCAGGCTGCTAAAAAGGTTCCAGACAAAGTGCACTTGGTATCAATCCTACTGGGACAGGAGCCGGCGCTACAGAGGAAGCATTGTCTTTTGCAGCTCCTGCTCCCTCCGCTAACGGCGCCAGCTCCATGCACTCTGGGATGGCGGGTTGGCAAACCATTAATCACGATCTGGGTTTGCGGACCCATCATCCCAGAGCATGGGCATGCGCTTCCCTAGTTTGAGGTTAGGAGCCACATCAGAGGACTCTGCGGGCCACGGGTTGAGCACCCCTGAGCTAGATGATGCTGGATGCTTTCTAGCCAAGAAATTAGGAAAGTTCTAACTGACTTGTGGAAGATTCTAGTGCACATTTCAAGAAGCTCACAGTGTGCAGTAGAGGAGCACGTGCAACTGTGCAAGTCTGAACAGTTCAGCTTTAAGACATTTATTCTTCAATATCAATGATCTCTGGAAACTCTCATATGATTGTGAAAATTATTAAATCAATTCTATTTTTAAGCACTATGAAATACATGCCTACCGGTTGAATGATGGACCTAATCCAAGTGCCAAAGAGTCAAGGTTCTTTTTCCTTTTGCAAACAAACAAATTAACAAAAAGACCAATTATGACCAATGCACAATACTGAACTTGCCACTTTGCAGACAGCAAATGAGTAATGTGTCCCATGAAATAATTCATCAGACGTATCACATTTCTACAACATCTCCATTCTGCGGGTCAATCGAAAATATCTGATTGTAATGCATTCATAATTTAATTCTAGGACTTTTACAGAAAAAAGATAAATAAATAAAAGCATCTTCAATGTGTTTTGATGCTAATATAAAGTGTTTGTTCCTATTGGAAAAACAATTAAATCATGGTTATTAACTGCATTCCCACAGCACAACAGAAGCAGTGATGATGTCATAGGGCTTCCAACCCAAAAGGAGTAAAAAATAAATAAATAAATAAATGCTGAATTCCTTATTCTACATCTCTATATGTAGCGGTTTAAACTAGACTCCGAGAGGATATGAAAGGCACAAACCAATGCAGCTTTGTTTATACTGTATAATATTACATGTATATTTTTTAACCTCTTTACACTTGTGGAACCAGGGCTTTAAAGCAGAACTTTACCTATAACAATTTGATTAAAAATGATGTTATTTAAAAGGGGTTGTAAAGGCAGAAGGTTTTTTATCTTAATTCGTTCTATGCATTAAGATAAAAAGCCTTCTGTGTGCAGCAGCCCCCCCTAACACTTACCTGGGGGTTCCTCTCTGTCCAGCGATGTCCACAAGTGTCTCAGCCGTCCGAGATTCTCCTTCCTGATTGGCTGAGACACATTGGCTCCCGCTGCTGTCAAAGTCAGCTAGCCAATCAGGGAAAAGAGGGGGCGGGACTGGGTCAGGGGACAGTGTCTGAATGGACGTAGGGAGCTGTGACTCGGCTCGGGTGCCTCCATAGCAAGCTGCTTGCTGTGGGGGCACTGAACAGGAGGGAGGAGCCAGGATCACATAGGAGGGACCGGAGAAGAGGAGGATCTGGAGTGCTCTGTGCAAATCCACTGCAACAGAGCAGTTTATTATTTTTATAGGGATAAAAACGAGACATTACAATCACTTTAAAGCAATAGTAAACCACCCAAAAATAAAAAATAAAATAAAAAAATTGAGCCCCCTGCAGGTTCAAACTTACCTTACAATGAAGCCCTCCGGCAGTGCGCTGTTAACACGGACAGGGCTCTTCCACTTTCACCGGTCTTTCTTCAAGGTACGTGGGCTCTGGCTGTTTGAATGGCCGGGGCCACGATGACATTACTCCCATGCATGTGTGCAGGAGCTGCAGCCACAGCACGGTGCTCTGCAGCACACAGCATACTGTGTGCCCTGAATGCAGAGCGTCACTTTATCACTAAACATCAGTGCACATTTAGCAGATATTCATTGTACCTACAGATAAGCCTGATTGTAAATAGTGAGTTTGTTACCACTTTAAAGCACAACTATAGCTCTCTAAGGTGACAGCCAACATTACAATAATAAAATGTATTTCAAGGTATAAATATTGCTCCTTTGGGCTGGTCATTTTGTAGGTAGATCCACAGAATGGTCTCATTTACATGGGTAGACAGGTGGCGTAAAAGCAGGCAACCGAGCCACAATTTTGCTGCCTCTGACCACCCAGCCACAAGTTAATATGGTCAGCGGCCATGTTAGTATACGTCGTCCTGGTGTAGCAAAATATAGACCACAAGTTGCGCCCAGCAGGAAGTACTGCCGCCAGACATTCCTATTCAAGTGAATGGGGTACCACAACTGTGCGTAAAGCATGGGATTGCAGCATGGCTGGCTTTCAAAGGTTAAGCCAGGATGTCAAATGCCACCTGTCAAATGTTTCTGAATAACTGATTTTCTGCGGATCACTATTCAGAAGGGCTGCAGTGATGATCGTACATGTAAACAGACCCAAATAAGTCTAAAATTCTGTTCACAGAACTGCCTGCTTTCGCTGTGCTGCCTCAATGGAAATTTCCAGAAAGGTCCATGAAAGGCAGAATTACACTACAAATGGAGAACAACCATGTCTAACAGCTGATGGGTTAAATCTCCCTGTTGAACACACGGATCCTTTTGGCACAAGCCAGACATTTTGAAATTGGTTTTTAATGACCCAACACATCTACCGCTTTAATCGCAGGAACCAAACCAGACACAACAAACCACAGCACAGTCTGCCTGGCCTGTCATAATTCTTATGTAGAAAGTCCAACAGCAGCGGCATTTACAGTGGGCCCAATTCCTACCACTGGCAAATTCCTTGTACAACGTCAGACATTGAGGAAATGCAGATATAAAAAAACTGGTCACCCCCCTGAACAACACCATCCTGAGCGGCGCTGAAAAGCAACAAAAGTGGCAACCTGACATGCGCAGAGGTTCTCTTCGGCCAAACACAGTTTGAACCTAAATTCAGATAGTCTACCTGTTGTGTGTCTCAAAGTTTTTCTTACCGATCTGATGCACTCTCATGCTGACTGTGATACAAATAATCATGTGACAAGAGGCTCAGCCCTTCAAGTCCAGGTAGTCACCATTTTTCTTTTTCCATTACCCTGTCTTCCTGCATGATGTACAAATTTTGATTCTTTGCATTCAGCTGAGCCAGCCCTCTTCCATGCATAGATTGCCAAGTGACCCATATTTTGCATTTGTTCTTTTTCACTAGGGCTAAATTTAGACATGCGATAGACCTTGCCGTCCCTCTGGAAAGGAACTGTGATGGACTGCCTTTCAAAGGCATTTGACAAGCAGTGAGGGGGGGCAATATGTTGCCTTCTTACAGTCCGTTTGAACCCTATAAAAAAAATGCTGAACCACAACCGCATGCCTTATATCTGGTTGCGGTGCAGGCCTGTTCACTTGAATAGGTTGCATTTGGTGGCGGCACTGCCTACCAAAGTGACATGGGTCTAAAATACCTGTTTCAGTATATGTACAACCCCTTGAGGCCTTGCAGTTGGGGGCTGAGCTGTGTTTTTACGAAACCCCCCCCCCCATCCAACTGCTCCCTCTTAAGCTGCAAAGGCAGCAGACGGGGTTGTGGGGGTATAAAAAAAAAACAGCAACTATGCTTTGCATTGCGGCGTGGGAAAACATATCCCTACTCTTGCAATTGCAGGGCAGTATAATCTGCCGAATGTGGAACTTTCAACTGAATGGGGTTGTCCTGCAGCCGTGCGCAAAGCTTGCGGTTGTGACGTGATGGTGCAGGTTTTTAGGGGTTAAAACAAGCGGTAAGGAGGACAACACAAGTGTAAAGGAGCCCTTAGTTTGTTGCACAGCTCCTTATCTCTGCTCAACATTTCTTTCTTTACTGTTGAAATTCATAAGTCACATTTTTAAGCCCCCCCTCATTTCAACCACACCCATGTGACACTTTTGATCACCCTATAAGCTGTTTAACCAGGTTGATTTTTTTTGAGGGTTGCAGACCTATCCTAAATGTTATAAATTAATGAATGGTATTATGAATTTGTATGTGTATTTAATGTACCTTCACCATAGGAAATTTCCACACAGAATTTTTTCCTCCAATTTGCATAAAGTAGTACTTTACCTCCAGGCACAGGATGACACTGTACCTGGAAGTTCAAACACAAGAACAAACAGGGCACTGGATTTGGATTTTCTAAGGGTCACTGAAATTGTCACCAGGCACACTGGCTCCAGTTGGGCAGGACTTCGCAAAACAGGGACCACCCTTAAGAAAAGGGAAAAGAACCCTGAGTTGAGAATTCACACCTATATTCCAATAAGAGCACCAAAACAAACTCCCAAAACTCCAAGGTAATGCAATGATAAAATTGATTCATAGCAGAACAAAGCCAACACGTTCCAGGGGCCAAACACATTCCTCCTTCATTAGGCCTTAATAACTATGACTGTGCTTAAAGTGGTATTAAAGCCAAAAGCAAAACTTTATTTTAGTGTAAATTACTAATTCTAAGAATGCATTCTATTTATTTTTTTAGGATTTCCCTCATTTTTACTTGGTGGTCTGGCTAGTAGGTCTAGTGTTCAACATAATAAAAATTGTTGCTGTAACTGCTTATAAAGTGTTAGATCCAAACACCCCCCCCCCTCCCCAACACAAACTGATAATGCTGCTGGCCAAAGGTGCCCCTGTGCTCCTTCATCCAGAGTGGAGGCACTCTAATACAGATGGTGTGTTACTGGCCAGATGTCCAGGTGGGAAATGCTAAAAAAAATAAAAATATTCAGCCACCACATCTAATGATTGGTAGGCTGCAATACATTTTTTTTGTATTATTTAAAGCATTTACAATCACTTGAAGCTCTGATGAAGGGGGAGTGTGTTTGGCCCCATAAAGATGTAGACTTTATTCTGCTATGAATCAATTTTATCAATAAAATTCCTTGGACTCTTCGATGTTTAAATGGCACTCTTGATTATATGCCTCAGAGTCCATGACAGCCTGAGCTCAGAGGAAGTGGACAATCCAGAAAACAAGGACATACAGTGGTGGAAAAGAAGTACTGCATAGAACAGCTCTGGCATATAGATGACTAATGCAGCAAAAGCTTATTTTTTATTTTATCTTTTAATAGGTAGGAGTATTGCTTTAAATTCACAACAATATAGGGAGTATGTTAAAAAAAAAAATCTGAAAAAAAAAAAAGTCAAAAGCCTAAGAGGAACACAACTTTTTACAGCCAGTGTAAAATGATTATTAAATTTTCGCTCCTAAACTGCTACTCTAAAAGAAAAAAAGAATCATAAACACAAAGAATGATTTTTTTTTCCATTGTACACCTAGAACAAAGGAGTCTGGCTGCAATTTAAAAATTACAAATATAGAGGTCTTAAAATTAACCTCTCTGAACCTCTAAGAGGAGAGTAATAATAAAAAAAAATGTTTAAAAAAACGTCAATTCTTTAATGTCCCTTTTATTCACAATGCAACGGCTATGTGGCTATTACAATCAGTTTGCTTATTGTGCATGTAAACTTGTGGGAAACTCAATTACAGTAATCTTTTTTGCTTACATGTACCGTGTTGCCACTAATTGAAGGTGCCCAAAAATAAAATACAATTGCAAGCACAACATGTACATACGTCCGTGTAGTAGTACTAACATAGACAACGAAAAACAGTTAACAGATGCAAATGTGGCCACTTCTTAGCCCTTTGCATTATAAAAGCTGGCATAAAGGGGTTGACAATATATACCACCTGCAAGGTATGATTCTGAAACTGGCAAAGCTTACTACTTGGAAAACATGGCCTCCACGACAATGCAAATTAAACAAGTTTGTAGTGTAAAAAGAAGTCCAAGGCGGTATTTAAGCCGCCCCTGGTCACGCACTTCTCCAGGATACATATAATTTTTTTTTCAAGGCCGATAAAGCTGCAATATGCAAACACTGATGGCTGTAATCATTGCCGGCTGCTGTTTCCACGCACAGCAGGACAAAACAATTTACCTGTTCTGAAACCTCTGGCACAAAAAAAGGATGTAGGTGGGCTAAACGCAAGAGCTTACAATCAAGAGGAGGGAAGGAAAATAACCTCTGCTTCTAGCTTGATGACATTATTACAGTGTTGTGTGTGTAGCCCTGGTATAGTTTGCATTAAAAAAGTATGCACGATATACAGAACATGACGTGCAGCTTATTTAGATGAGAAAACTGCCACTGAAGTGGCAGAACCAAAGTTGTCTATTCCATTCGTCTCCAGTTCTGCTCAGATAAGTTAGTCGTTTTTGTTGTCTATAAAGTATCTCCAGACATCACCAATCAGCAAGAGCTGGTTTTTAATTTGGGGTGGTTGAAATGTTTAATGTTGAAATGTTTACAGAGTACCTCCTCCTCCTCCTTGCATGCCGGACTAAACAGGGATAGGCCAGAAAGAATTGTTTTGGACCCTTAAAGTGGTCCTCAACTATAGTGAACATTTAGAAATATTATATGTGCCCAAGTGGTACTTTGAGAGATGTACCACTTGTCTTGAATTCCTCCTGAAAAATAGAGCTGAACTCCTGTTCCTAGGCACTCCCAGTTCTGTAGCCAGTTCTGTAAATCTGCAGCATGAGATCTAAGGCAGTGCAGAGATCTGGAGTGAGATTTGGGGAGATCATTACTGTCCTGCTCACTGTTATCCTTGCTGGAGGGGAAGCTTTACCTGAGGAACTACAGTGCAAGGATCTACCTGCTTCCACCTCATCCATTTTGTGAATCATTACCCCACTAGTCATTAGGCAGGCAGCTCTGACAAGAGAAAAAAAAGCCCTGCTCCTCCTCCACAGTGAGAAACAGGGCATGGTAAGTCACTAATAGGATAAGGATCAGCTACAGGGAGCCTACAGACAACACTGGTGACTAGTTCCTTGCCCTCTGCCTCTGCATTATGAAATGCCCTCTAGTATCCACAGCCCGCCTTTTGAGAAATGTAGGAGAGGAAAGGTGGTAGCATTTCCTGTTTGGGTGATGGCTACGGAATGGATCTATAATGGGCAATAAATACCTGAAAGTGGTTTCCACACCAACCCGCTCTACCCAAAATTATAAAAAAAAGGGGCTTTAAATGACCTTGCACTAACAAATTAGAAAAAACTACTTATGTCAGAGCCCCTTCCCCATAATAGATGACAGCATTATAAAAAAACCACAGGGAAAATAAATAATATTACCATACCCACAGTTTCTGCAAGAGGCCCCAGGATAATATAAAGTCATAACCCTGCCAGCAAGATCCTGGGAATGTCAAGTATCCCAAATCTCATTAGAAGATGAACCTGCATCATGCTGGAACTTGATATTTGGGATAATCATCATTACCCAATCACAGCTTCTGTCATGAGTAAGTAACGGTGTGCAAACACTGGAGGCCTCTTTTTACATCTTTTTAAAAATAATGGGGGAAAAAATGGACAACAACATTTTCTGTTATTTTTCAAATTCAAGCTAATGGCAGTCTCTAGGGGCCAGATCCTCAAAAGAGATACTCCGACTTAAGTGCTGTTCAGTCTGTGTGTAACTTTGGAAACGATCCTCAAAAGGCTTTTTCCAAAGTTACACAGAAGATCCGGCATGTGTAATTGATTTACACTGCCTAATTTTAGGATGCAGTACCGCATCCGCCGCTGGGGGCATTTCGAGTCGAAATGCCGTTGCTAGTATGCAAATTAGCACTTAAGGCGATCCACAAAGCTTTCTAGCTTCTTTTTTGCGCCGTAAGTGTTATTTTGCAAGTGTAAAATTAGGGCTCGTTTTACAAAGTGTAAAGTTAGTCACACCTTGTAAAGGCCCATTGCAGCGACGGCATTTGGTATGCTTTCCCGAGGGAGAACTCCACGTCAATTTGTAAAAAACAAAACCGGCATGGGTTCCCCCCCAGGAGCATACCAGGCCCTTAGGTCTGGTATGGGTTGTAAGGGGACCCCCCCTACGCCGAAAAATTGACGTAGGGGGTCCCCCTACAATCCATACCAGACCCGTATCCAAAGCACGCTACCCGGCCGGCCAGGAAGGGAGTGGGGACGAGCGAGCGCCCCCCCCCCTCCTGAGCCGTGCCAGGCCGCGTGCCCTCAACATGGGGGGGTTGGGTGCTCTGGGGCAGGGGGGCGCACTGCGGGCCCCCCCACCCCAGAGCACCCTGTCCCCATGTTGATGAGGACAGGACCTCTTCCCGACAACCCTTGCCATTGGTTGTCGGGGTCTGCGGGCGGAGGCTTATCGGAATCTGGGAGTCCCCTTTAATAAGGGGGCCCCCAGATACCGGCCCCCCACCCTAAGTGAATGGATATGGGGTACATCGTACCCCTATCCATTCACCTGGAGGCAAAAAGTAAAAGTTAATAAACACACAACACAAGGCTTTTTAAAATATTTTATTATTCTGCTCCGGACGCCCCCCCTGTCTTCGTTATTAGCTCAATTACCAGGGGGGGCTTCTTCTTCCGCTCTCCGGGGGTCTTCTTCCACTCTCCGGGGGTCTTCCGCTCTCCGGGGGGGCTTCTCCGGACTCCGGGGGGGCTTCTCCGGACTCCGGGGGGCTTCTTCCATCTTCTCCCCTCTTCCGCTCTTGACTCGGCGAACCCCGGTTCTTCTGCAGCTCTCCGGTGCCTTCTTCTTCAGCGCTGGCTGCCTGCTATGTTTGTGTGTTAGCTCGATTTCAAACAGGCAGCCGCCGCGGTCTTCTGTGACGTCAGGGTCTTCTGGTCTTCTGTTCTTCCGATGTTGTCTCGTCGCCTGTTGTCGCTGTAATGATGGAAGCGCGCCTTGCATCACATTTATATAGGCATCACCGTCCCATCATGCTCCGGTAGGTACCCACGTGGTGGGTGCACGTGGGTAGGCACCCACCACGTGGGTACCTACCGGAGCATGATGGGACGGTGATGCCTATATAAATGTGATGCAAGGCGCGCTTCCATCATTACAGCGACAACAGGCGACGAGACAACATCGGAAGAACAGAAGACCAGAAGACCCTGACGCCACAGAAGACCGCGCTGGCTGCCTGTTTGAAATCGAGCTAACACACAAACATAGCAGGCAGCCAGCGCTGAAGAAGAAGGCACCGGAGAGCTGCAGAAGAACCGGGGTTCGCCGAGTCAAGAGCGGAAGAGGGGAGAAGATGGAAGAAGCCCCCCGGAGTCCGGAGAAGCCCCCCCGGAGTCCGGAGAAGCCCCCCCGGAGAGCGGAAGACCCCCGGAGAGTGGAAGAAGACCCCCGGAGAGCGGAAGAAGAAGCCCCCCCTGGTAATTGAGCTAATAACGAAGACAGGGGGGGCGTCCGGAGCAGAATAATAAAATATTTTAAAAAGCCTTGTGTTGTGTGTTTATTAACTTTTACTTTTTGCCTCCAGGTGAATGGATAGGGGTACGATGTACCCCATATCCATTCACTTAGGGTGGGGGGCCGGTATCTGGGGGCCCCCTTATTAAAGGGGACTCCCAGATTCCGATAAGCCTCCGCCCGCAGACCCCGACAACCAATGGCAAGGGTTGTCGGGAAGAGGTCCTGTCCTCATCAACATGGGGACAGGGTGCTCTGGGGTGGGGGGGCCCGCAGTGCGCCCCCTGCCCCAGAGCACCCAACCCCCCCATGTTGAGGGCACGCGGCCTGGCACGGCTCAGGAGGGGGGGGGGGGCGCTCGCTCGTCCCCACTCCCTTCCTGGCCGGCCGGGTACCGTGCTTTGGATACGGGTCTGGTATGGATTGTAGGGGGACCCCCTACGTCAATTTTTCGGCGTGGGGGGGTCTCCTTACAACCCATGCCAGACCTAAGGACCTGGTATGCTCCTGGGGGGGGAACCCATGCCGGTTTTTTCTTTGAAAATTGGCATGGAGTTCTCCCTCAGGAATGCATGCCGCTGTCATTTTTTTTTTCCCCGACGCAACTTTAAGCCGTCGCGATCCTCAAAACTCGGCGTAACGTAACTTCGCGCATGCGCAGTACGGCCGACGCGCATGCGCAGTACGGCCGGCGCGGGAGCGCGCCTCATTTAAATGGGACTCGCCCCATTTGAATAGGAACGCCTTGCGCCGGCGGAATTTTAGTTACACAGCCTGAAATTTCTAGATAAGTGCTTTGTGGATCAGGCACTTAGGTAGAAACTTTAAGCCAGTGTAACTTAACCACTTAAGCCCCGGACCAATACGCTGTCCAAAGACCCAAGGTGTTTTTACAATTTGGCAATGCGCTGCTTTAACTGGTAATTGCGCGGTCATGCAATGTTGTACCGAAACGAAACTTGCGTCCTTTTCTTCCCACAAATAGAGCTTTCTTTTGATGGTATTTGATTGCCTGTGCGATTTTTATTTTGTGCGATATAAACGCAAAAAGACCGTAAATTTTGAAAAAAAATGATTTTTCTTATAACAAAAAGTAAAAAATATCGAATAAACTAAATTTTAGTCAAACATTTAGGCCAAAATGTATTCAGCCACATGTCTTTAGTAAAAAAAATCGCAATAAGCGTATATTTATTGGTTTTCGCAAAAGTTATAGCGTCTACAAACTAGGGTACGTTTTCTGGAATTTACACAGCTTTTATTTTATGACTGCCTATCTCATTTCTTGAGGTGCTAAAATGGCAGGGCAGTACTAAACCCCCCTAAATGACCCCATTTTGGAAAGTAGACACCCCAAGGAAACTGCTGAGAGGCATGTTGAGTCCATTGAATATTTTTTTTTTTGTCCCAAGTGATTGAATAATGACGAAAAAAAAAAAAAAAAAAAAATGTTTACAAAAAGTTGTCACTAAATGATATATTGCTCACACATGCCATGGTTATATGTGGAATTGCACCCCAAAATACATTCTGCTGCTTCTCCTGAGTACGGGGATACCACATGTGAGGGACTTTTTGGGAGCCTAGCCGCATACGGGGCCCCAAAACCAAGCAACGCCTTCAGCATTTCTAAGGGCACAAATTTTTGATTTCACTCCTCACTACCTATCAAGGTTTCGAAGGCCATAAAATGCCAAAATAGCAAAAAAAATAAACAAATGACCCCATTTTGGAAAGTAGACACCCCAAGCTATTTGCTGAGAGGCATGTCGAGTCCATGGAATATTTTATATTTTGACACAAGTTGCGGGAATATGACAAACTGATTTTTTTTTGCACAAAGTTGTCACTAAATGATATATTTATCGCACATGCCATAGTTATATGTGGAATTGCACCCCAAAATACATTCTGCTGCTTCTCCTGAGTACGGGGATACCACATGTGTGGGACTTTTTGTGAGCCTAGCCGCATACGGGGCCCCGAAAACAAAGCACCGCCTTCAAGTTTTCTAAGGGCATACATTTTTGATTTCACTCCTCACTACCTATCACTACCTATCACAGTTTTGAAGGCCATAAAATGCCAAGATGTCACACAACCCCCCCAAATGACCCCATTTTGGAAAGAAGACACCCCAAGCTATTTGCTGAGAGGCATGTTGAGTCCATGGAATATTTAATTTTATGGCCCCAAGTGATTGAATAATGACCAAAAAAAATAATTTTTTTTTTTAAACAAAACGTTGTCACTAAATGATATATTTCTCACATATGCCATGGGCATATGTGGAATTACACCCCAAAATACATTCTGCTGCTTCTCCTGAGTACGGGGATACCACATGTGTGGGACTTTTTGGGAGCCTAGCCGCGTACGGGACCCCGAAAACCAAGCACCGCCTTCAAGATTTCTAAGGGCATACATTTTTGATTTCACTCCTCACTACCTATCACAGTTTCGAAGGCCATAAAATGCCAAAACAGCACAAAACCCCCCCAAATGACCCCATTTTGGAAAGTAGACACCCCAAGCTATTTGCTGAGAGGGATGTTGAGTCCATGGAATATTAAATTTTTTTGCCCCAAGTCACTGAATAATGACCAAAAAAAAAAAATTACAAAACGTTGTCACTAAATGATATATTTCTCACACATGCCACGGTTATATGTGGAATTGCACCCCAAAATACATTCTGCTGCTTCTCCTGAGTACGGGGATACCACATGTGTGGGACTTTTTGGGAGCCTAGCCGCGTACGGGGCCCCGAAAACCAAGCACTGCCTTCAAGATTTGTGTGAGTGAAATCAAAAATTTATGTCCTTAGAAATCCTGAAGGCGGTGCTTGGTTTTCGGGGTCTCATACGCGGCTAGGCTCCCAAAAAGTCCCACACATGTGGTATCCCCGTACTCAGGAGAAGCAGCAGAATGTATTTTGGGGTGCAATTCCACATATAACCGTGGCATGTGTGAGAAATATATCATTTAGTGACAATGTTTTGTACATTTTTTTATTTTTATTTTTTTTGGTCATGATTCAATCACTTGGGGCAAAAAAATTAAATATTCCATGGACTCAACATGCCTCTCAGCAAATAGCTTGGGGTGTCTACTTTCCAAAATGGGGTCATTTGGGGGGGTTTTGTGCTATTTTGGCATTTTATGGCCTTCGAAACTGTGATAGGTAGTGAGGAGTGAAATCAAAAATTTGCGCCCTTAGAAATGCTGAAGGCGGTGCTTGGTTTTCGGGGTCCCGTATGCGGCTAGGCTCCCAAAAAGTCCCAAACATGTGGTATCCCCGTACTCAGGAGAAGCAGCAGAATGTATTTTAGGGTGCAACTCCACATATAACCGTGGCATGTGTGAGCAATATATCATTTAGTGACAAATTTTTTTTTTTTTTTTTTTTGTCATTATTCAATCACTTTGGACAAAAAAAAAAAAATCAATGGACTCAGCATGCCTCTCAGCAGTTTCCTTGGGGTGTCTTCTTTCCAAAATGGGGTCATTTGGGTTTTTTTGTGCTATTTTGACATTTTATGGCCTTCAAAACTGTGATAGGTAGTGAGGAGTGAAATCAAAAATTTACACCCTTAGAAAGCCTGAAGGCGGTGATTGGTTTTTGGGGTCCCGTACGCGGCTAGGCTCCCAAAAAGTCTCACACATGTGGTATCCCCGTACTCAGGAGAAGCAGCAGAATGTATTTTGGGGTGTAATTCCACATATGCCCATGGCATGTTTGAGCAATATATCATTTAGTGACAACTTTGCGCAAAAAAAAAATATATATATATATATATATATTTATATATCCCGCAACTTGGGTCAAAATCTAAAATATTCCATGGACTTGAGATGCCTCTCAGCAAATAGCTTGGGGTGTCTACTTTCCAAAATGGGGTCATTTGGGGGGGTTTTCAATTGTCCTGGCATTTTATGCACAACATTTAGAAGCGTATGTCACACATCACCCACTCTTCTAACCACTTGAAGAAAAAGCCCTTTCTGACACTGTTTGTTTACATAAAAACCTATTATTTTTTTGCAAGAAAGTTAAGTTGAACCCCCAAACATTATATATTTTTTTAAAGCAAAGGCCCTACAGATTAAAATGGTGGGTGTTGCAAAAAAAATTTCCACACAGTATTTGCGCAGCGTTTTTTCAAACGCATTTTTTGGGGAAAAAATACACTTTTTTTTATTTTAAAGCACTAAAACACACTATATTGCCCAAATTATTGATGAAATTAAAATTATGATCTTAGGCCGAGTACGTGGATACCAAACACGACATACTTTAAAATTGCGCACAAACGCGCAGTGGCGACAAACTACATACATTTTTAAAAGCCTTTAAAAGCCTTTACAGGTTACCACATTAGATTTACAGAGTAGGTCTACTGCTAAAATTACTGTCCTCGATCTGCCCTTCGCGGTGATACCTCACATGCATGGTGCAATTGCTGTTTACATATGACTCCAGACCGACGCTTGCGTTCGCCTTTGCGCAAGAGCAGGGGGGGACAGGGATGCTTTTTTTTTTTTTTTTTTTTTTTTAATATATTTATTTCGCTTTTTCTATTTTATTTGTTAACTGTTCCTTCCATTTTTTTTTTTTTTACCATTTTTATTGTTATCTCAGGGAATGTAAATATCCCTTATGATAGCAATAGTTAGTGACAGGTACTCTTTTTTTTTTTAAATGGGGTCTAATAGACCCTAGATCTTTCCTCTGCCCTCAAAGCATCTGACCACACCAAGATCGGTGTGATAAAATGCTTTCCCATATTCTCAATGGCGCCGTTTATATCCGGGGGGGGGACATTCCCTCCCACTGAATGTAGAAGCAGTCTAGAGGCTAATTAGCCGCTAGGACTGCTTTTACATGAAAGCCGACCGCTGGCTGAAAAGAATGATACCAAGATGATGCCTAAACCCGCAGGCATCATTCTGGTATAACCATTCAAAGTCCAGCAACATACCAGTACGTTGATGGTTCTTGTTGGACATGTATTGTAATCTTTTTTTTTCCATGCAGCCTGTTGGCTGAACGAAAAAAAGATTGATCGGTGGGTATGCCCACCATTAGAATACCTCCCTTCATCCACCCACTTCTAATGATGGGCATACATGCACCATTTATATATGCCGAAGCATGGGGGCATCCTCCCGCAAAAAAGTTATGCCGCGTACGGTCGGACTTTTCTATGCCGCGTACACACGGTCGGACTTTTCTATGCCGTGTACACATGGTCAGACTTTTCCACGGGAAAGCCTCCGTAGGAATGTCAACCGTATGTACGCGGCATTAGGAGCAAAATCGCTCCTCCGCCCCTAATGCCCCCATGCTCCGGCATATATGCTCTTTTTTGAACTGTGGTGGTGAAATCACCTCATACAGCATTGGAGTCGCGGCTTTATATATATCGTGGGAGCAAACGCTGTTGCTGTCACGCTAAATAAATCCGCACTGCAACTGAATGGCGTACCTGCTAAGCAAATGATGGTTAACATTAAAACAAAGTAACATTCCAGTATAACAGTAAGATCATACCATACCTGCAAAGCAAATACCTATAAAAAAAACATAGTAAAAAATAAAACATTTTTTAACGCAACCTGTGCCTAAAATATATATATGCCGAAGCATGGGGACATCCTCCCGCAAAAAAGTTATGCCGCGTACGGTCAGACTTTTCTATGCCGCGTACACACGGTCGGACTTTTCTATGCCGTGTACACATGGTCAGACTTTTCCACGGGAAAGCATCCGTAGGAATGTCAACCGTATGTACGCGGCATTAGGAGCAAAATCGCTCCTCCGCCCCTGCTGCCCCCATGCTTCGGCATATATGCTCTTTTTTTTAACTGTGGTGGTAAAAACACCTCCTACAGCACTGGAGTCGCGGCTTTATATATCGTGGGAGCAAACGCTGTTGCTGTCAAGATAAATAAGTCCGCGCAACAGCTGAATGGCGTACCTGAAAACAGTAAAGTAAATTACATACCTGAAAAGCAAGCATGAAAAAACACAACAACAATAAAACTTTGCAGAATAGAATACAGTAAAAAAGAGCAGAACAATAGAGAGAGAATAGAGAGGGAGAGAACAATAAAACGACAACTATTTTTTTGTTTTTTATTTTTTCCTTTTTAACACTTTTTTTTGTAACTGTTCAACTTTTCGGTTCCAGGTTTGGGTCTCTCAAAATGCGATGGCATCTTGGGAGACCCTGTGTAAGTGTACTTAGCCTGTGTAATGTTTTGCCCTACACTAATAATTAACTCGTGTGTGGAAGCGTTCAAAACATTCCCCAATACAAAGACCAGGATTGTCAGGACAGCGGGGACAAAAATAACGGGTGTCACGCCTAAATCCGCGCTTTATACAGACACGACATTTTCTTTGGGGGGCTCGTTGGGTAGGGGTACTCTCGAGGGCATACGAAAAATGCCTCTCATGCAGTCGGCTTACTGCATTTGGTTGGGGATGGTGAGGTACAGTACCGCCTGGATACAGGAGTTCTGTGATGATCTCCTTCTGGAATGCAAGAAAGGATCCATTCTGTCCTGAAGCTCTGTATAAGACGTGAGCATTCAGTAGAGCCAATTGAAATAAATGTAGAGACACTTTTTTGTACCAGCGTCTCGTCTTACGGACAATATGATACGGCGCCATCAACTGGTCGTTGAGGTCCACCCCTCCCATGTTTTGGTTATATTCGTGGATACAGAGGGGTTTCTCCACAACACCAGTCGCCGTACGAATTTGTACTGTCGTGTCTGCATGAAGGGTGGTAAGAACGAAAACATTCTTATTGTCCCGCCACTTCACAGCGAGCAAATTATTACTTCTGAAGCAGGCTCTCGCCCCCAGGCTAAGACGGGAATCTACAAGCCTCTGGGGGAAGCCCCGGCGATTAGGTCGCACGGTGCCACATGCTCCAATCTGATGATCGAACAGGTGACTAAAAAGTGGCACGCTGCTGTAATAATTGTCCACGTATAAGTGGTACCCCTTTCCGAATAAGGGTGACACCAAGTCCCACACGATCTTGCCAGCGCTCCCCATGTAATCTGGGCATCCTTCCGGCTCTACCTCACTATCTTTGCCCTCATAAACCCTAAAGCTCCATGTGTAGCCTGTTGCCCTGTCACAGAGCTTATAGAGCTTGACCCCGTATCTGGCACGCTTGTTGGGAAGGTACTGCTTGAAAGACAAGCGGCCAGAAAATTTAATCAGGGACTCGTCAACGCAAACAACCTGCTGGGGATTAAACAAGGCTGCAAAACGTTCGTTGAAATGATTTATGAGGGGCCGAATTTTGTAGAGCCGGTCAAATTCAGGGTCTCCACGTGGACGACAAAGTGCATTGTCACTGAAATGCAGAAACCGCAGGATCGCCTCGTATCGTTTCCTGGCCATGTGAGCAGAGAACACGGGCATATGGTCGATGGGATGTGTGGACCAATACATCCGCAACTCCGGAAATTGGTGTATGCCCATGTTGAGGGTAAGGCCCAGAAAGGTTTTAAATTCGGAAACCTCAAGAGGTTTCCATTCTTTGGCAAGGAGAGACTGGGGGTTAGCGGCGATGTAGGTACCAGCATATAAATTACTCTGGTCCACAATAGATCTAAAGAGATCTTCCGTGAAAAACAGCGAATAAAAATCAAGTGCCATAAAATTCGCTGTATCCACCTGAATACCGGGTTGGCCAGTGAATGGGGGAAGTACGGGTGCTGCAGAAGTGGTGGGGACCCAATCAGGATAGGCGAATTCTGCAGGAAGGGCACTATGGGCACGACGGGCCTGTCTCTGTCTTCTTCTTGGTGGCAGCGGGACACTACTTGTGCTTGCCACATCGCCAGCTTGAACTGCACTTATGGGACTCGCTACGTCACCACGTGATACTGCAGTGCTGGATGAACGACCAGGGTGTACTAGGCCGCTGGTGCTTGCCAATCCACCAGAAGGAATGGCGGCGCTAGTACTGGCTCTCTGCTCCATACAAGGGTCCTGCGGTTCTTGCTGCTCAACAACATCAGAACGGGGTCGGGTACGCCTGGCCTTAGCAGGGACCACTACTCCGTCGTCCGAGCTATCTGACATGGAGCCGCTGTCGTAAACAGGATCGTATTCTGAGCCAGATTCTGTCAGATACGTGACCTCCTCTTCTTCACTATCTGACATGCACAGAATCCTGACGGCCTCTTCACCACTGTACATTCGCTTTGCCATTTTGGGTTTTAAATTTAGTGGTACACTGGTGATGATTCACAGGTAAAAAAAGCACCTGACTATAGAAAGGAAAATGTAGAAAACGCTTCCAAAAAAAACTGTTAGCGATCGCAGGGATCAGGCCTGTCTCTACGAACGCTGCAGTTGTGTGTTGTGTTTTTGAAGTGACAGTGATCGATCGATACTGCACTTGGGTGGGTTGGGCAGAGGGGGAAAACGCAGGTGCTAGCGGGTATCTGGGCTGATTCCGCTAACAATGCGTTTTTGGGTACCCTAAACTGCTGGGTACGCTAGTATAGATCTGATCAGATCAGGTATCGATCCGTTCAGATACTATACCACTAAGGGGGGTGTATGCTTTGTGGGTGTAAGCGGTACTGGCACTAACCTAACACTGCCTGGGGCGACGCAGACCCTGACTGACGCTAAAATTTAATTTATATCACCCGCCGGGCGATCAGGGGGTTAAACCTTTATTGGGTTATATACGGCGGGTGCCCTGATGCTATAAACAGCAAACTAACCAGCGTCAACCGTAACACTTATACGGTGATCACTGGTGAAAGGGTTAACTAGGGGGCAATCAGGGGTTAAAAACTTTATTTATGGGGGTACCTAACGCTATAGAACTTGGCGGGGAACCTCAAAAAAAGCTAACTGCCTAGCGGCAACAGTGACACTAATAGAGCGATCAGAAAATCGATCGCTTAGTGACACTGGCAATAGGGGGTGAAAGGGTTAACTAGGGGGCAATCAGGGGTTAAAAACTTTATTTATTGGGGGTACCTAACGCTATAGAACTTGGCGGGGAACCTCAAAAAAAGCTAACTGCCTAGCGGCAACAGTGACACTAATACAGCGATCAGAAAATCGATCGCTTAGTGACACTGGCAATAGGGGGTGAAAGGGTTAACTAGGGGGCAATCAGGGGTTAAAAACTTTATTTATTGGGGGTACCTAACGCTATAGAACCTGGCGGCGAACCTCAAAAAAAACTAACTGCCTAGCGGCAACAGTGACACTAATACAGCGATCAGAAAATCGATCGCTTAGTGACACTGGCAATAGGGGGTGAAAGGGTTAACTAGGGCGGTGATCAAGGGGTTAAACCTTTATTAGGGGGGGTACGGGGCTACCCTGGACCTAAAGGGGGCTAAAACTAACTGCCCTGACACTTTTTTCTGTAACACTGACACTAAATGCAGAAATCAGAAAATAAATGATCCCTGCAATCAGTGTCAATGTTACAGGAGACTGGGGGGGGCGATCGGCGGTGACTGAAGGGGTTAAAAGGGGGTTAAATGTGCCTAATGTACAGGTGTCAGTGTGCTGTTAGGTGCAACTTACGATTGTGATGTCTTCTCTCCGCAGCGGTGGTCGATATGACCACCACGAGGAGAGAACACACACTTCCCTCTTCCTGTGTTTACACTAAACACAGGAAGAGGAGGGGGGAGTTCAGTCATTGGCTCAGAGCGATCGCAGAGGGGGAGCTGAAAACGGACAGCCGCCCCCTCATCACGGATCGCTTCTGGAGCCTACCGAACCGCCGCATGTACCGGGGGGGGGTCCAATCGGACCCCCGACCGGCGTCTAGGCAGGGACGTACAGGTACGCCAATGTGCCTGTACGTGCCATTCTGCCGACGTATATGTACAGGCGGCGGTCCGGAACCGGTTAAATTGGATTTTTTAAGTTACGTCAGGTTTTTGTGGATCTGGCCCTAGATTTCTCCAGGTCGTCAGGTATATTTCGTCAGGTAACAGCCTTCATCACAGCTTGGCTCAGTTAACCAAGGACCTATCTGTAGGTGCCCTTTAAATATACATGAATTGCCAAGATACAATACTTAATCTGACAGTGGAAGTAAAAAGGTACAAAAATATTGAACTGAGGCTTTAGAGATTAGTATAGGAAGGAACGCTGAAACGCTGCCAATGCAGAACATAAACATTAATTTCTTTCAAAGAAAAACAATTATTTGCTTTTTAATAAAGTTGATACTTCATTGTCATATTACATCCTGGTATAGAGAACTAGAATCTGGGCATCCGTGTACACATATTGGTAAAATTTAACTGCACCTAACAGCCAACATAACACAAATGAATCAGAACATGCACTTTTTTTAAACTTGTTTTTTGTAGGTTTAATAATCAGTTAACATTATAAAAAAAAAACTTCCAATAAGCTCTAACGAGCCGGTCCCTCTGATTCCTACTGTATGAAAGTGCGTTGTATTTGTACTGTCTACCCTGAAGTTGTAAAGCGCTGTGTAAATTGTCAACGCTATATAAATCCTGTATAATAATAATAATAATCATTTTACAATATGTAACACACACTTTTGGCCAAATGTGGGTTGACAACTCCGTATAATTGGACTTGTGGCAACATTTCCAGCATGATTGTGCCCTTTTCTACAAAGCCAGCACCATAAAGACATAGGGGGTTATTTCCGAAAGGCAAATCCACTTTGCACTACAAGTGCAAAGTTCACTTGAAATTGCAATGAAAGTGCACTTGGAAGTGCAGTTGCTGTAAATATGAGGGGTAGATCTGAAATGAGGGGAAGCGCTGCTGATTTTATTATCCAATCATGTGCAAGCTAAAATTATGTTTATTTTCCTTGCATGTCCCCCTCAGATCTATAGCGACTGCACTTCCAAGTAAAGTATATTTTAGTAAAGTAAACTTTGCACTTGTAGTAAATAACCCCCATTGTTTGGTAAGTTAGGTGTGGAGGAACTCAAGTAGCCTACACAGAGCCCTGACCTCAACCCTACTGAATACTTTTGGGCTGCATTGTAACGCCAATTGTGAGCCAGATCTTCTTGTCCAACATAAGTACCCACGGGTCAACAAGTTTTGTGAAACTGAACACCATTGGGATTAATTAACTGGAATGCAACTTGCAAGCCAGGTCTTCTCATCCAACATTATTACCTAACCTTCCAAATGCTCTTTCAGATGAATGGGCCCAAAATTCACAAAGAAAAACTCCAACATCTTGTGGAAATCCTTCCCAGTGGAGGTTGTTCCAGTCACATGGGAGGGCCAACTCCATATTCATACCTGTGGTTTAGACAAGGAATGTCCAACAAACTCACAAGACCTCATGCACACTGGGCATTTGCCCAGCTCTTCTTTTCTTACAGGAAAAAAGCGGATTAAAAAGCATGTCTAAAACCATGTTTTGCAAACGTGTTTAGGCGTGTCAAATATTTGGACAATGATTCATTCCATTGGCCATAATATTAATTTATTCTGGTCATTAAATTTAATGAAAGCTCAAGCCCTAAATGCACCTAGCTTTTAGTGCTTAAGCGCTTCCTACCTAAATGAGCAAGTGATGTGTAATTTTTTCACCCCTTAGGGTCGGTTCACACCTAAACCGGCCACGGATTGCACAGCAACGCTGTGCAGTGTTCTCAGTTTCAGGGATGAATCAGGGCAGAATCGTTGCCTGTATTCGACCCTGAAACTGAGCCAAAAACGCACAGCATTTCTGTGCATTGCACTCTGCAGCCGCCCCGGAGATATGTGAACCGGCTCCATAGAGAGCAGGTCACATTCTCCTGCTATGCGAATAGGATGCGGGAAAAACAAGCATCCAATTCGCATAGGTGTGAACCCAGCCTTAAACATTCCTCTTCTAATACGGCTGTAAATGCCTATGTGTGCATGACCACAAAGGCTAACATAGAAGGGCGTTTAAAGGCTACAAAAAATAAATAAATCAATCACCCTTAAATGCAGTGTTTTGTGGGGGGTTTTGCCCAGTGTGAAAAAAGTTTGATGGTCAGGTGTTCACAAACGTATGACCATAGAGTGGGAGCTAAAGAGATCTAAGATGAATAAGGTTTTATGGTGAGCTATTTTGCGTTACAATTATGACTTTCTATTTAGATATGAATGGTCTGTGCACACAGGCTTTTGCTCGCATTAGAACTACTTTTGTCCCCATACTAGCCAATGAGAATACAGAAGCAGCTAAAACAACTTAGAAGGAGGAGATCAGCAGCAGCTTTGAAGGAAGTCAGAAATGTCTCAAACTGATTTAAAATGCAAGCTGCACTCGCCCATCTGCACAAAACCTAAACATGTACGCTATGAGAAAATAATAAAAAAAAATGCCAGAATATATATCTAAAAGAATGAGGGTAACAGGAGTATTAAAGAAGTTGTACTTGCTGTGGTAGCCAACTTTTTGTTGCCTAAATAAATGTGCCAGTAAAAAATAAATACGGTACATGAAAAGAAGACTATATAATACCACCCATACTTTATGCGCCATCAAACACTGCTCCATTCAGGAGAAATCCTCCACTGAAGTTCTTTCTGAAATAACACCTCCAGTAGCATCATTCACCTGTGTCCTCCACTACATGCCTTGGTTCCTCTCATGACCTCCACGTCACTACAGGACAGAATAGTGGCATGGAGACCAGAAAGGGGGAGCACAGCAGGGGGCCAGGAGATTGACAACCCCGCAAAAGTATTGGTTTTCAGAAGAAACGTCAGTGGATGATTTCTATTAAACAGAATAGTGTTTGGCGGCACAGGTGATGGGTTTTTACAATTTTTTGGACAGCTACTTCTTTGACTAGTAAGTATATAGCAGCAACGCACGTCTTCAGGGTCCAATCAGAGCTTTATTTGTCACAGTTAAAAAAACATAGCGAGTCCCAACGTTAACGCATTTCAACCCAGGGCCTTAAATCATAGCTAGCCATTTAAGAACACTGGGGCCCGGATTCTCAGAGGACTTACGACGGCGCAGCGCCATGTACGCCGTCGTAAGTCCGAATCTGACCCGTCGTATCTATGCGCCTGATTCTTAGAATCAGTTACGCATAGATATCCATTAGATCCGACAGGCGTAAGTCTCTTACGCCGTTGGATCTAAACTGCATTTTTTTTTTTCGCTAGGTGGCGCTTCCGTCGAATTCCGCGTTGAGTATGCAAATTAGCTAGATACGCGAATTCCCGAACGTACGCGCGGCCGCCGCAGTAAAGTTACGACATTTATGTTAGGCTTTTCCCAGCGTAAAGTTGCCCCTGCTATATGAGGCACAGCCAATGTTAAGTATGGCCGTCGTTCCCGCATCGAAATTTGAAAAAGTTACGTCGTTTGCGTAAGTCGTCCGTGAATGGGGCTGGACGTCATTTACGTTCACGTCAAAACCAATGACGTCCTTGCGGCGTACTTTGCAGCACTGCACACTGGGAAATTTCACAGATGGCTCATGCGCCATTCCGCAAAAACGTCAATCACGTCGGGTCACAGTAGTTTAACATAAAACACGCCCCCTGATCCAAATTTGAATTAGGCGGGCTTACGCCAGCCGATTTACGCTACGCCACCGCAACTTACGGAGCAAGTGCTTTGAGAATACAGCACTTGCCCGTGTAAGTTGCGGAGGTGTAACGTAAATCAGATACGTTACGCCCGCACAATTTTACGCGGCTGTACGTGAATCTGCCCCTGGGAGTCTAAGCAGCAGTGAGCGTTTGTTTACTTTTTTGACTGGCACATTTATTTAAAGCTGAACTGATGGAGCCAATCAGTTCATATGCTGACAAGACACATGCTGATAGGAGAGAGCAGAATGACAGAGAGATGAACTCGTCACTCACTGTACTGCTTCTCATTTCACTGTTCAGTCATAGGCTGGGGCCTTTCAAGCACAACCATGGCTTATAGGAAGTGGGCTGAATGATGCTGACCATCAGATGGAGGACATCTAGTGGCAAAATAAAATACTGCATAGAAATCTTTAGGTTGAACTTGAATATTGAAGCAAAACCATTTTTTTTATATCTTAGGCTATTCATTATCTTTGTTATTCTAAGCTGGAGTTCTTCTTTAGGGGACATAGTCATTTAAATGTTGACCAAAAGGCCCCAATTAATAAATAGACAAATTCTCTAGAGATTTCCATTCATCTAGCTTTCATAGACAGCCACAAAAAATACGGTGACAAATGGATTTTCACATATCTTTTTTTTTTTTCCTTTGACTGGTAAACTGTAAAGTCTCCCAAATTGTGACACACCAGAGAGGCACAGATTGTGAGACCGCGCAGCCAAGCAAATTCAAGCACAAGCTGCAGAATTCTGCAAAAGCAATTAGATTATCATCTGAAAAGTGATAAAAACTTCCAAAAATATGTAAATATCAACCTTGTCAATTAATTAGCGCTGGTAATTAACACTTCCGAGCCATGTGGGTGATCCCTTCCAACATGTCATTTCCTCATTTTGTGGCCTTATAGTCTCTATTTTTCTGAACCAAATTAGGATAAGATAATATACACACATATTGCACTATTTTTTTTTCCATCCTGGCTTTCATTATTTTCTAAAACTACTCAGTTTTATAAAACGGTATCAGCAGGAATTAGGTTGAAAAGCATAGCTAGATTTGTGGTGCATATACCTGAGGGGACAGTATGCTTTTGAGGTCATTGACCTATTTACCCCTCAATCCCCCAGCCCTAATGTAAGGGGATGTTGATGGATTTTGATCCCGTCAGAGCTGCTTTTCTCCCCATGCAAGTCAATAGGAAAGCAAAGGCAGCTTGAAGAACACTGATGCAACTTAGAAGAAGGTCAACTGCAAGCCAGACAGTGGTCAAATGCACCTGTCAATGAACTGTGAGTGGTCTCATGAGAGCCTAAGCCCCCATTAATGCTCAAGTGTGAGCTGTTTCTGGTGATTATGAAGAGTTTTTAATTTTTTTTGCACGTTTGTCTGCGCAAATGTGTTTTTGAAGTGTTTACACTGTGTTTTTAAGCTTCTGATATTTATTTTTGTCAAAGGAAAGCAATATCATCTGTAAAATCATATTTTGTCGCTGTCCACTGAGCTCCCGAGACAAGCCCACTATGCCAATTTCTTCCCAAGCTATCTGCCACTTGCCACTATTCTTCTAATTGGTACCTCGTGGTCCGTAGAGGTTCTTGTGGGCCCACACCATGGGGACAAAGTCTCCACATTAAGCAGGGAGACTTCTGAATCCTCAATTTTGTTCACAAGACCCACGAGGAGGGATCCCAGTTGTTTGTGTCATGCATTTTCAGGTGCTCCCATTAATATCTATAGGGCCATAAATGCCAGATTCTGCCCCAAAAAAAAGCTCATGCACTTTTACAAGGGGCAACATAAGGCTCGGGTGTGAGCTGGCACTATTGAATATAGTGAGAAACTTCACGTTAAGTGTTATCATGCTTCAGAAAATCTTCTCAAAATCGCTCAGGTGTGAATGCAGGCTAAAAATCTTTTCAAATGCAGGCATTTTCCACCTAAATGCAAGCTATATTTTCCCATCAACATATGCTCCAATATATAATCTGCTTTAAAGTGAAGTGATGTGCAAGGAGGTGAAGTGCAAAAAATGTCCTAAATAGATTGTAAGCTCTAACGAGCAGGGCCCTCTGATTCCTTGTGTATTGAACTGTATTGTAACTGTACTGTCTACTCATGTAAAGTGCGAACTGTTGGTGCTATATAAATCTTGCAGAACAATATTAATAAGTAGATTAGCCCTAGTTTGATTCCTTCACCTCATCTTATACCTAAATAAACACAAGCATACTATTACCTCACTTCACACCTTACTAAACTAGGCCTACTAGTTTTTATTAAGCATTTAAATAAACTTCCATATGATTACAGAGATTCCCATACTGGAACAATTGACATTCCTTTGTCATACAATAAAGATATTTATCACAAGACCACATATATTCTATGTCTCCCTTTAAATATTGGTATGGATAGCCCTCAATCTTATAGGGCAGGGGTAGGCAACCTTTGAGAGGTGGAGATCTACCTAGACAACATGGGAGGAGATCAAAGATCACTGGGGAACGGGCACAGTGGACAGCTTTGGGATTTTCCTTATACCTGGAAGTCCGACTCTTTTTGCACTCCTTATTGGGACTTTCTGAAAGGGCACAACTTTTTATCACTTTGGATATTCATTGATTGAGGTTTTATTAAATTTATAAAAAATTTCTTTAGTGCTGCAAAAGTTTATGTACAGGCTCCAGCATGGCTTATACCCCAGTCTCAGGTCTGTACCAAGGTACAGACTTGCCTTTATTGGGCTGGAGGAAATAAACAATGGGCCACAAGTTCGATAATGTCAAACAAGCTTTGACTGCACTTCGCCTTTACTACACGTTTTTAGATAGAAGCATCCTGCGATTTCCCCGGGGAAATCAGCGAATCCCTCTGCTGCGTTGGGAGGATGGGACCTGGGACCTGCGAAATCACACTTACCTAGGTGGATGCAGCATCTGTCCCCCACCGGCTCGAAGACTGAAAACTGAGCGATCAAACACAGCCGATCACTCGGTTCTCAGAGCTCCCTGAGCAGAGAGCTGGTGGCTGTCAGTCACTGCTGTCTGTTCCCCCCCCCCCCCCTCCATGCTCATTGGAGTGCTTGGCTATAGAGGGGGTGGGAACAGCTGGCTCAGGCACTCAGTGGCTCGCAAAAAAGCTACCCGATGTCTACTAAAAACAGGTGACAGGAGGGCAGAACGAACAAGCTTTGACTATACTTCGCCTTTACTACATGTTTTTAGATAGAAGCATCCTGCGATTCACCCCCCTCCCCCATGTGGGGTGTAGCAAACTCAACCCACTCTCCAAACGCAATGCAATGCATGGATGGATGCAGCACTGTAGCGCAGGTTTTTAGGGGTTAAAACAGGCAGTGAGGAGGTAAAATGATGCCTCCTCACCACCTGTTTAATGCCTTATTAAGAGCAATCCAACACAGATCACACCTCAGAGGGCAAAACAAGTGTTAAGTCTTGATTCTTTAAAATAAATTCAGCAACAAGACAGGGCTCATAAAGCCTCCTAGGCAGAGATTGGTTTGAAAAATGAAAAACACCTTTAAAAGAGAAGCTTAGCTCTTACATGTTCTTGAAGGATATATCTTAGATGAAAAAATAATAAAAATAAGCTTAACCTTGGGTGTCTTTGACCTCTTAACACACTCCCACCACTGACTCACTCGGAAAAACGACAAGGCAGACAAGGTTATGAGGCCAGAACTGGGATATTAACAGGTCACCGTGCGGTCCACTTGGGAACAATTACTTTTGGTCACGGCTAAATGGACACTTGATTGAATACCTGCAAGACAGCTCACATTGCGCAGATAACAATCCTTGCGGCAATGGAAGAATTAAAACGCCTATGATTCAGCCTTTATTACTCAAATGAACCCGAGTGTTGAATAACGAAATCCTGGTCTAGGCAGCCTTGCTAGGGCCTAAATTGAAATGCCACCTCATTAAACAATAATATCTAATTTTATCTAAATGAATTTTCATGAAAGAACGCCAGACAGCGCAGGAATTTATAAAATGAATGATCGCAAACGATACATAATTTTTAACCAAATCTAAGCACGGGGTTGGTGGGGGGGAGAAAACTAGGGGCGGGATAATGTCAACAGTAAATGTGGAAGGAAAATTGCATTATTGTCTCCATAAAAAATGGTTAACGTTAAATTGGAGTCATCATAGGTAGATAAAGGTTTTCCATTTACAGGCTCAACAGTGAGAAAAATAATCAAAGAGGCCTTCTATCTTCTCATTCTGTGTACGGTATTTCTTTAACTTTGTCACTGCTAGGATATACAGGTATGTTTTAAGCAGAACAAATGTATATTTTCTCCATCAAACTACAGTTTTTGTTAAAAATAAAAACATGTTTGCTACAATAACCCATCAGATATATTTTATCATGTTGTTAAGTGTATGTATGGTAAGTTAGCCTTATTCAACCAGGGTGCCTTGGCAAAATGGCAAAAAAAAAAATGCCCAAAAATTGTATACAAGCTAGCAGGTGGGTTGAGCCTGCCCTTCAGTTACACAAAGCCACAGGTTTTTATTGTGCACCTTTACAGTTTACAACCTCCCAGCTGCCAGTAGGAAATTGATCAATATTTTTATTCATGTCTGTACCTTCCTGTCCTAGAGACGACTGCACCCCTATTTATTGTCAGGCACCATTGTGCAAGAAGAGAGGGCAAGTTCCTACAATAGGGTTACAGTCAGAAATAAAAATCTTGATTTTTAAGGTGGCAAAGAGCCATGTATCCCTCGGTGTACTAAAAAGCCATGAGTTTTTATATTGGAGTGGACTGCCAGCTCTAGCTTATCTGGATGGTCCTAATGGAAACATAAATATTGGATAGGAGATAGAAGTGCCACTCCACCCATAAAAGTCCAGAATAATGTTTTATTTAGGATCGTCAGGGAAAAACCAACATGTTTGGGGAGTTTTAAAAGTACTCTTTTTTCATGACTAAATGGGATGAAAAGAACACAATGTGGATCGGAGAACAGAAGGATGGGTCATTTTTTCAAATAGTCCAGTCAGAAGACTTATGTCTCGCTACAGTTCAGCAAGTGGTTCTAAAGTCAAAACGTTTTTTACCTTAAAGCATTCAATGCATTAAATTAAAAAACCTTCTAGTTTCTGTCCCACCCCCTTCCCTAGAGGAAAGGCTAACCCAAGTTCCACATTTAGTGCTGTGCCCATCTGTAGGTTTTCTGTCCCCTCACCCTGCTCTGACAAACTTGGCTCAGATCATCAGGAGCCTTTGTATGTGCATGTTTAGGGGAACTTTCAGGCTCATGTATTTTTAATAGTTTGTTTGTTTGTTTTGCTTGCTAGTTACCAGAAGGAGGAGAGGAAAGAACACTTTTTAAGGTGCTCCCATATGGGTGTCAAAACAGGAGACTCTGCCCAAAGAAGTTTGTTTTTTCAAGCTTTAAAAACGTCAATCTTCAGGCAACATGACACTCAGGTAAGATTAGGAACCATTAAAAATAATGGGAATTTTGATGTTGAGAGTTGGAGCTCTTCAAGTTTCCTGCAAATACCTTTGGTATTTAAAAAATCAATAAAATTGGAGGCGCTCCGATCTTTTTCCACGCCACCAGAACCTGTACACACCCACCCTTCCCACCATCCACAGAAAAACTATTATTACTGGTATTGTATGCCAAGGTGCTCTTATTGCTTCAAGGACACCATAGAAGTCAAAGACACAGAAGTCAAGGCCAGTGTCAAGATGCAGAAGCCAATGCCTCTTTTAATGTAGGCATGGGTTCAGGTGGTGTCAAGCAGCATTCTTACTTTATATACACCGAGCACTAAGATAAATTTGATTTAAGAAAAAACAAAACATAATGCATTATGTACAAAGCAGAAGCCATGAACGTAAAATCAACCACAAACAAAACAAATGACATAAATCCTACATCAGGTAACACCAATATAGGAATACAGTACATATTTGCAACAGTGTTTGCTATGTTGTGTGGTTTGAAAATGCCACAGAGGCACCACAATCATAGAAGACATATAAGAGACAGGAAGATGTATATACGCAAAGAACAATGTCAACAAGAATTCTACAGCAGTAAAGCACAGGTGTTGCTTCAAATATGGCTGTGTTGGAGTTATTTATATGTACACAAGAATTCCCCTAAAAGAAGAACATAGATGACTTGATGATAAAAATCTTTTTCACGCCTAGCAAGAAAACAAAAACAAAAAACAAATCCGTCTATTTTGACTTGACCTTTTGGAAATTTTGTAAACTACAAACACAGGGGTAGATTTAGTAAGTTTTGCACATCGAGAGACTGACATTTTTTCCCATTCCTCCTTGCAAAACAGCTCGAGCTCAGTGAGGTTGGATGGAAAGAGTATGTGAACAGCAGTTCTCAGTTCTTCCCACAGATTCTCGATTGGATTCAGGTCTGGACTTTGACTTGGCCATTCTAACATCTGTATGGGCCAGATCCACATACATTTAGATACGCTACGCCGCTGTAACTTACTTTTTTATTCTTTGAATCCACAAAGAATTTGCGCCGTAAGTTACGGCGGCGTAGTGTATTTCTCGGCGCGTAATTCAAATCAGCGGGTAGGGGGCGTGATTCATTTAAATGAAGCGCGTCCCCACGCCGAATGAACTGCGCATGCTCCGTTTCGAAATTTCCCGCCGTGCATTGCGCTAAATGACGTTGCAACAACGTAATTTTTTTAACTTAGACATGAGTTACGTCCATCCCCATTCACGGACGACTTACGCAAAAAAATAAAATCAAATTTCGACGCGGGAACGACGGCCATACTTAACATGGCAAGTCTATCTATACGCCGCAAAATACCAGCTTTAACTATACGCCGGAAAAAGCAGACTAGAGACGACGTAAGAGAATGCGACGGCCGCGCGTATGTTCGTGGATCCGAAAGGCGTACGAGGACGTATACCTGTCGGATCTAACCCAGATGCCGTCGTATCTTGGTTTGATGAAAAGTAGGCCCAAACCATGATGCTGCCACCACCATGTTTGACAGTGGGGATGGTGTGTTCAGGGTGATGAGCTGTGTTGCTTTTATGCCAAACATAACATTTTGCATTGTTGACAAAAAGTTCGATTTTGGTTTCATCTGACCAGAGCACCTTCTTCCACATGTTTGGTGTGTCTCCCAGGTGGCTTGTGGCAAACTTTAAACAACACTTTTTATGGACATCTTTAAGAAATGGCTTTCTTCTTGCCACTCTTCCATTAAGGCCAGATTTGTGCAGTATACGACTGATTGTTGTCCTATGGACAGAGTCTCCCACCTCAGCTGTAGATCTCTGCAGTTCATCCAGAGTGATCATGGGCCTCTTGGCTGCATTTCTGATCAGTCTTCTCCTTGTATGAGCTGAAAGTTTAGAGGGACGGCCAGGTCTTCGTAGATTTGCAGTGGTCTGATATTCCTTCCATTTCAATATTATCGCTTGCACAGTGCTCCTTGGGATGTTTAAAGCTTGGGAAATCTTTTTGTATCCAAATCCGGCTTTAAACTTCTCCACAACAGTATCTCGGACCTGCCTGGTGTGTTCCTTGTTCTTCATGATGCTCTGTGCGCTTTAAAAGGACCTCTGAGACTATCACAGTGCAGGTGCATTTATACGGAGACTTGATTACACACAGGTGGATTCTATTTATTATCATTAGTCATTTAGGTCAACATGGATTAATCAGAGATCCTTACTGAACTTCTGGAGAGAGTTTGTTGCACTGAAAGTAAAGGGGCTGAATAATTTTGCACGCCCAATTTTTCACTTTTTTATTCGTTAAAAAAGTTTGAAATATCCAATAAATTTCGTTCCACTTCATGATTGTGTCCCACTTGTTGTTGATGCTTCAAAAAAAATTAGTTGAGCTTATTTACATGTGAGTGTTCCCTTGACGCCCCCACTACAGCCTAGAAGTGAAAAAAGGTATTGCTTCACTTTAAGTAAATTTCCGTTTTACATACATGCTCTGGTCCCATTTTGTACTTAAAAGTGGGGTATGTATTTATTTATTATAAATAAATAACCAGAAAATACCAGTGTGCACTTTTAAAAATGCTGGCGCTTCAAACCACGCAAATTTCAAGCAAAACTAAATAATAATAAAAAAAAAAAAAAAATTAAATGTCATTTTAAATTCTAAATGTACCTTTGCCTAGTTGGCAAAGCCATGCTTCAGACATCTAATCAAAGTACGGGAAAGTAAAAAAAAAAAAAAAAAAAAACTCAAAATTCTTTATAAAAGTATATTTATAAAAATTGTATAAAAAAAAAAAAAAGGTACTGAAAGTGAAAAAAACCTCAACATTCAAAAATAAGTTCAAAACACTAGTAGCTAGATTCAGAAAGACTTAGGCTGGCATATCAGTAGATACGCCAGCCTAAGTCTGAATCTGCGCCGACGCTAATTTAAGCGTATTCTGGTAACCAGATACGTTTAAATTAGGCTCAGATACGAGCGGCGTAAGTGTCTTACATCGTCGTATCCTAAAGTGTAATTTTTAGGCTGACCGCTAGGTGGCGCTTCCATTGCGGTCGGCCTAGAATATGTAAATCACTAGATACGCCTATTCACGAACGTACGCCCGACGCAGTACAGATACGCCGCTTACGTAACGCATTATCAGGCCTAAAGTTATTCCATCAAATAGCTGGAATAGTAATGTTAAGTATGGCCGTCGTTCCCGCGTCGAAATTCGAAAAATTTACGTCGTTTGCGTAAGTCGTCCGTGAATAGGGATTTACGTCATTTACGTCCACGTCGAAAGCAATAGGACCGTGCGGCGTACTTTGCCGCAATGCACACTGGGATATGTAGGCGGACGGCGCATGCGCCGTTCCAAAAAAACGTCAATCACGTCAGGTCAACCCCAATTAACATAAAACACGCCCCCTCAGCCTATTTTGAATTAGGCGCGCTTGCGCCCGCCGCATTTACGCTACGCCGCTGTAAGTTAGCAGGCAAGTACTTTGTGAATCATGTACTTGCCTCGCTAACTTACGGCGGCGTAGTGTAAATGCCATACGCTACGCCGCCGCAACTATGCGCTCGCCATCCTGAATCTAGCTGTATACCTACAATTTGCTTAACATGGTCTTCGGCTTTTATTTCCAGCATGTAAAAAAAAGTCTGGTTTTGAAAAAAACAAATTGGTTTACTGACAAATCTTGCCAAAAAGTGCCACCATCTACTAAAAAAATAAAAAATAAAAATAAAAAAGCAAACAAAAAAAATTATATAAAAAAAAAATAGTTTGAATTTTGCTTTACCAGTATTAGTCACATTAAAATATTAAAAATAAAAAGCACAAACAATTACTACATGAAAAAGCTCTGGCTCATGGACCAAATGTGGTTAAGCTATTAAAAACAAGACATAAAACATACATAAATTCACATTGAAGTTACAAATGTTCCCGTTTCTTGCTGGTGTTCTACAGAGACCCTTTGGAGTCTTCCTTAGGAGTTTTGACTGCTACAGTATCTGCTCTCTAGTATTTTATGGCAAGTGCGGAACTCCCAGAAAACAAATGTTCTGGGGTGGCCCACTGAGATAATTGTATGTAATGATATGTAGGAGACGGAGCTTTGGTTTCTGGCTTGTGCTCCTCAGTCTGGCTGGGATGAGTCATATGTCAACATCTGCTTGTAGGATCTAGCGCAGCGTTCAACACATCTCAGCTTACTTAGTCACTGGTGGTCCGATGTGGTGCTCTGTCTGAGTAGGGAAAGATGACAAGAATGAGAAGCAGCTGAGTCGCGGCCGCAGCATCTGACTACTGCTCGGCGCTCCGTGAAATCTATTCTGAGCAAGTGGAAGGCCAGGGCAAAAAAATCGCTATGTACAGCATCTGCTGGCCTGATGTACAGGTTAGTTATCCATGCAGTGGTTTAAGACAGATCCTTTGGCAGCTAGGGTCCACATAAACAGTTTTGTGGCAGATGAGGCTTAAAGTGAAACCTGACCCATAACAACTTGATAAAAAAATAATGTTCTTTAGCAAGGAACATACATTCCACATTAATAATTATGCTACCAAAATTAGTGTGTGCTGTAAATTGCCTCCAGCATATCTCCTGTTTCTTCTTGTTGGAGGCTGCCATTTTGCTGAAGCCCAGAGCCCCTGAGCAGAAGTAAATCATAAAGTGGAACTAAACCTATCGATTTAACAGTTTCAAAAAGTTATATTCCTGGAACCCCTGGATTGCCATCGGTCACATATTCTTGTTTCCTCAACCAAACTGCAAAACTGTCAAACCATCGAATAGCTGGTGTCATAATAGCTGGTGCATCACCATGGCCGTTGCGGATCAAACAGAAGCAGCTTCCTTGGCTGTAAAGGATAGAAGGGTTTAATTCCCCTTTAGGCTGTCAGCAGATCAAATCAGCCTTTTACATCCACTACCAATGCAAAAAACGGATGGAAACCGGACAGTTTGTCAGTTTACATGCGTAAACTGACAAAGTTTACGGATTTAAAAGAGCTTTTTTTTGTCCGTTTTTTATTTGGCATCTGTGTCTCCACTGGAGAGATTCACCTTAACTTCCTGTACTGACAAGAAGTGATGGGAAATCTCTACAACACGGACATGGGCAAAACCAAAAACACTTTTAGCTGAGCGAGGAAGGCTTATGCCGCGTACACACGACCGTTTTTAATGTCATGGAAAAAACTATGCTTTTCGCGACGTGATTCTGGTCAAGCCTGCCTTGCATACACATAATCGTGAAAAAAAATTGCTCAAACAAAGCGCGGTGACGTACAACGGCACTATAAAAGGGGAAGTTCCATTTGGATGGCGCCACCCTTTGGGCTGCTTTTGCCGATTTCGTGTTAGTAAATTTTGGAATGACCCCAGAAAAGTAATAGAGGGGAACTCTCTCAATGGGGACACCAGTTCTAGTGACCTGGGGGGCCTCAAGAGTTTCCCTTCATTTGCAGGGATTTCCTCTAACTTCCTGTTTTGGCTATGGGACAGGAAGTGAAGGTAAATCTCAGATTACAAAAGGGTCAACAATGTTCTTGGACAGGCAGGTGTCCACTTCTAAGTTAGAGCACTGCCTTAACATTGATTTCACGTGACCACAGCCTCATCCCACCTCTAGGGGCACTAGCGAGAGCTTGCACCTGATCCCAGACTGGGCATGTTAAGGCCCGCCCACACGTGCCTAAATAAAAAGTTTCAAGTGCATTATAAAAGACAGGCCTTCCATCCAGTATAAAAATTGCTCTGAGCTAGCAAGAAAGCCCGCCCAACAAGCAATTTGCGGCTCAATGCTCAGCCATTGTGTTTGTGCAGCATTTAATGCCAGAGACAATCGCTCTGCATTCACCTCTGTGGGTTGGCTACAAAGCATTGAAAGAGAGCGATTAGAAAAAAAGAGCACACCATACCCCGCTTTAAGTACACTCACTTTACATAAACTCGCGAGCAAGGACATACCCCCCGAGTGTATGTAAAGTGCCTTACAAGTACTGTACAGACATTTTGCAGCCGCAGTAGAAGGAGCTGAAGCTTTGAGAGCATAGCCCGCCCTGTTCCAGTGTGCCCCTGACACCCCCACTACAGCCCCTGAGACCTCAACTACAGCTTCTGACACCCCAAATACAGCCCCTGACCCCCTACTACACCCTAGAAGTGAAAAAAGGTAGTTTCACTTTAAGTACATTTTCGTTTTACATACATGCTCTGGTCCCATTGTATACTTACAAGTGGGGTATGCCTATATATATATATATATTATATACAGATAGATCAATAGACCGATAGACCGATAGACCGATAGATATCCCTTTGTTGTCTTCTTAGCCATGATGAAGCCCCCCTTCTTTGGACCCCTGAAATGTTTCGGCATCCTATTTTTATTTTCTTTCGGACCCTGTATTGTAATACAATAAAACTGAATCTGTATTATCAATCAATGCTGTGGTGCTTCAATCTTATACTTGCATTTTTTTTTATAGCCATTCAAAGGGTACGCAAGCACCACTACCATTATTTGGTTCTGAGGGGGGTTGCGTTGTTGATCTGGAACTATAACAGTAACGTAGGAAATATGTGCGGCTAATGGTGGCCATACAAGTCAAGCTGTCAGGCCAGAAAGTTACTTTCATTATGCACCAGTCAGCAGCACTGACATGTCTTGGTCATTAATCTGATGAAATTTTGATCAGATTATAAAATTGCAATGGAGAAACAGAAATACAATAGATAAATGGAAGATACAAATATAAGTTATTGCTCAAACTCCATGTTACCGTGTGTGGCATATCTTTTTTTTGGGTTGTTGACTAAAGATTGAATTTTCGTAATGGGAGAGGTCAACCAGAAAAATAAATCGGTTATTTGTCAAAGTGTGTATGGCCACCATTAAACATTAGACCCCAACATTACAATTGTTCCTGGGAGATCTATTACAACACACATGAGCAACTTAAAAATGTGTTCAGTGAATCCAGCAAGGTACTTGGAACCCAACTTTTTAAAAACCTGACTTGGCAGTGAAATCAAGAACTCTAGACTGGTTATTATCTCAGCTTCCTTTCATCAAGGACAACTGCAAGGCTGGGCGTACAATACAACTGCGACATTACAGCAAAAAACTGTGAAATGTCAAATGTGAAAGTGACAAAAATGCCTTGTGGGTAAACTTTACTGTAGTAGCTTAAAACAGGAACTCCCTTAAAGTAGTTTTAAAGGCTTGGGGATGGGATTATAGGAAATCGATATTATGCCATATTAAAGTACTAGCCCTATTTAAAAATGCATTGATAGCAAAAATAAAAAATGTGTAGCCCAGTTCTAAAAAATAAAAATAAAAACACCACACTATTGTGTGGCAATCCTTGCCTTCAATTCATGGCTCCCTTCCCCCAAGTAGTAATTAAAGTGATTGTAAACAATCATTTTGTAAAACAATCCATTCAGTTTAGAATAGAAATGAAAGGCAAAACATTTGTATATAGATCTAAATAATAATAATAATAATAATAATAATAATAATAATAATAATAATATTATATTATATATTTTTTCCTCTTTTTTAATTGTGATCACATTCCTTCTGTTCCCTGTGTTCTCAGCTGCATAAAAGCTGGGGGAGGAGAAGCAGCAACACACTGAATTTTTCAGTGAAAGGGGAGACATGTCAGGACAAATCTGTTCATTGGATGAGAGCAGGCTGACTTCCCAGCACAGCTTGAGAACTGAACATGCTGGGGCAGATTCACATACAGTTGCATGGGCGCAGCGTATGTGAGATACGCTACGCCGCTGTAACTTACTTTTTGAAGCTTTGAATCAGCGAATAGGGGGCGTGTTTCATTTAAATGAAGCGCGTCCCCGCGCCGAACGAACTGCGCATGCGCCGTCCCTAAATTTCCCGCCGTGCATTACACTAAATGACGTCGCAAGGACGTCATTGTTTTGACGTGGATGTAAATTACGTGCAGCCCCATTCACGGACGACTTACGCAAACAAAAAAAATATTTTCAAATTCGACGCGGGAACGACAGCCATACTTAACATTGCGTACGCCACCAAATAGCAGCTTTAACTATACGCCGAAAAAAGCAGAATGGAAACGACGTAAAATAATGCGACGGCCGCTCGTACGTTCGTGGATCGTCAGAAATAGCTCATTTGCATACTCGACGCGGAATACGACGGGAACGCTACCCAGCCGAAGAATTGCATCTAAGATCCGAAGGCGTACGAAGACGTACGCCTGTCGGATCTAACCCAGATGCCGTCGTATCTTGTTTTGAGGATTCAAAACAAAGATACGACGCGGGAAATTTGAAAGTACGCCGGCGTATCAGTAGATAAAACCTCACCATCGGGTGAGGGTAAAGGGTATACCAAGAACAAATTAATTTTGACACCAAACACCTTTGGGGGATTGATAATTAGAGAGCTTTGGTAGAGTGATCGAAATTCAGGATGGTCAAACCTCTTGCTGCATGTGAAATTGTCTTAGGCTTCTCGCATTTATGATGGTATAAACCTGGTCTCTCTTCTAGTTTTACAAAATGCTCATAATCTCTCTTTTCTTGATTTGCTTGGGTTATCTGACATATTGTGACATTGTGTATCCTGGCTACTATTGGTGCACTCATTATCTCATTATAGATGACTGACAGGTTGTCGGGGGCCAAGCTGGTGGTTGGGGGAAGTAATGGTAGGGTAATTCGGGTTTAGATTAGGTAGTTGGTCTTTGTTATTTAGCCAAGAAGTAGTTTTGCTTTCTGTACCTGTTGCTTTGGCCCTGTGAGGCCTGTTTTTGTGGTGTCAACCTTGTGGCAGCCACTACTATGTTCTTGCACTTCATGAAATAAAATAAAAAAAGCTTCTCCCTAATTTTTAGCGGTGCACAAAGAGTACATTTATGGCACCACTCTGTGCCATAATGAAATGACTCCTGTGTGCATGCACAAAAGTATCATTGTTGTGGGCCAGCCATCCAAGGACCAAACTCAGAAGGCCAGGCAAACTTGGATGTAGCTGGGACTAGCTGGTGCTGACTTCGCAGCATTGGAGGGCTTGTTTGACAGGGAAGTCTGCCATAATGTGCGAATATGCAGTTCTTATTAGCACATTAAGGAATAAACCTCCTGGGGTCCATTAAAAAAAAAAAAGAAATGGCAGATTTAAAATACTGCTTTAACCTCTGCTGTTGAACTGAATCATATGTTTTTAACATGCAGTAAAATAACCAAGACTTGGTAAATGTTGTAAGTGTTTTTATGCCACCTGCTCTCACCCTGCTGTCCTCGACATGCACCTATAAATGTCCACTGCTAGACAAATGCTTATGCGGGAGGAGCTTGCTCATCTCCCCCACCAATAAGAAATCTACACAAATTCACTGCCAACTCTATAGGCTGGTGCGCAGTTTTCCACAATTTAAAAAAAAAAAAATGCAAACGCTGCAAGAAGTTCCAGGAAAGCACAGGGCTATATAAACGTTTAGTGGATTATAGGATGTCGGCACAACGAGAGGCCAAACCGAGAGAGAAAGAGAGGAATGGGAGGAAGTTTATTTGTCAATTTCATGGAAAGACTGAAAGGCGGAATGCGTTTTCAATTCCCATTGATACTAATTCTCCTTCTGCTGGCACATAAAACTTGGGACGCCTCGAGCTAAAATTTGTCTGGAAAAAAAATTGCAGGAAAGGGTGTGCACTTGGGCGATCTTCCAGCGCACTTATACAAGCCTTATAAGTGCGCGAGCTGGCAGACGAAATGTGCAGGACAGAAAATATTAAGATGAGAAAAAGAAGAAAAAAACAGACGAAAAGAAAATAAAACAAAGGGAGTTGCCCTTTTTGCTTTCAGCAATGTTTTCTATCTACGTGAGGAAATAAAAGAGGTGTGACTGTAAAAGGCGATCGCATTGTTCTGGTAGAGAAAGAAAAACAAAGTAATCTGTTATTTCTACCTTCAGTGATTATAGGGGGGAAAAAAATTGTACAATAAGCCAGACAAATGTCATGCCAGCCAAAAGCACCAGAGGGAATATATAGGGGTAGATTCAGATAGAAGATACGCCGTCGTATGTCTGAGTCCGGCCGGTCGTATCTATGCGCCTGATTCATAGAATCGGAATCAGTTCAGATTTGACTAAGATCCGACCGACGCAAGTCTACTACGCCGTCGGATCTTAACTGCATATTTACGCTGGCCTCTAGGGGCGTGTACGTCGATTTACGCCTAGAATATGTAAATCAGCTACATACGCAAATTCACAAACGTATGCCCGGCCGACGCAGTACATTTACGCCGTTTACGTTAGGCTTTTCCCGGCGTATAGTTACCCCTGCTATATGAGGCGTATCTTATGTTAAGTATGGCCGTCGTTCCCGCGTCGAATTTTGAAAATGTTACGTCGTTTGCGTAAGTCGTCCGTGAATGGGGCTGAACGTCATTTACGTTCACGTCGAATCCAATGAAGTCCTTGCGGCGTACTTTGGAGCAATGCACACTGGGAAATTCCACGGACGGCGCATGCGCCGTTCGGGAAAAACGTCAATCACGTCAGGTCAAGCCTGATTAACATAACACACGCCCACCTCTTCAGAATTTGAATTAGGCGGGCTTACGCCGGGCTATTTACGATACGCCGCCGCAACTTTCTTTTAAGAATACGGCACTTGCCTGTAAAAGTTGCGGAGGCGTAACGTAAATAGGATACGTTACGCCCGCACAAAGAAGCGCCATTCTACCTGAATCTACCCCATGGTCTTTACAGTAGCATCAGTCCTGGGGAATTGAATGTTGCTCGGTTGGCTTCCCTTTTATGCGCATAGTGCAGTAAAGACAATGGAAATAAGGTTGTGCCAAACAGTCAGATCCACAGTAATGTTTCAGCTGAAGGCAGACTTGAGGCGCCCCAGTGTGAACCGGCTCTTAGGCTCGGTTAATATATATATGCAGTGAACTCTGTGCGTTTCCCGCAACACATTGAAATCGACACCCAAAACAGTTTGCAAATCGCAGTATGATTGACAAAACCAGATCACATAGGTGAGGGGGGGGGGGGGTCCTGCACCTTTTTTGTGTGGATTTGATTTTACAAATTAATAAGCTGTAATATATTACATATTTGATTTTGGGTTTATTACCGCTTTAAATGTAAAAAACTTCCTTATATAGACATCCAAAATTGCTGCTGAGTGCTGCCATGTCATGGTGTATGGTTTGCTACGGCGCCATGTAAACAGCTGCATAAAGATTAGTAAACTATTTACCGCATTCCCACTACCCACTGTCCGCTATTCTAGTTCTTGTACTTTTCTAACTCTGTGTGCCCCTCCGAATGCGGTTGGTGACGATTTCTGGTGTAGGATGAAAAAGTGGTCTGCAATGAATAATGCTGTGCTCATCCTCTGTTCCCCCCCCCCCCTCCCTTCCTAGTTCGAGGGAGTATCAATGGCTATGTATCACTTACTTTGATGCCTTTAGACCCAGTTCACACTGGGGCGACTTGTCAGGCGACACAGCCGCCTGACAAGTCGCGTCCCATTGTAGTGAATGGAACCGTTCTAATAGGAGCGACGCAAGTCGGTCCGACTTAGAAAAAGGTTCCTGTACTACTTTGGGGGCGATTCGGGGCGACTTGCATTGACTTCAATACTGAAGTCATTTTGAAAGTTGCCTCTCAAGACGCCTTGAGATCGCCTTGCCGAATCGCCTCCAAAGTCGGGTCGCCTGTGTGTGAACCGGCTCTTATGCTGTATATGTATCCACTGCGTACTGTTTGTACCTTTTGTTTTGTTCTGTTTTTTTTTTCTTATTTTTTTTTTTATAAAAAAACAAAAAAACAAAAGATCAGTAAACTTATTTTCCCCTTACCCATGCAAACATTTGTGCTCAGTGTTGGCTGTACCCCCCACCCCACACACATCCATAAATTGGGCCTCAGAATGGAATAGATGTGCTTTTAATCCTCAACATGGCCACTGACTAGAATGAGACCAAGTGCTATATGCACTAGGTCTCCTGTGGAACTAGAAAAGAAGAACTTTGGGCATTTTTTTTTATTTAAGTGGCTGTGTAAATCTGCCCTATTGCACATTCAATACGCTAGGATCTAAAATGATAACACAATTGCAAACTGGTTACAGCGTTCTTTGCAATGTTACCCTAAAGACTGTACAGGGAAATCTGGATGGGATACCACTGCTGTCATTCAAAGTCAATGCTTGTCTCTCATATTCTGCTTCCACTGCAATAAACTCACCATATAATTTGCCCATGTCGGGCAACCACCAACCTTAGCGATGTGGGTGCGGTGTGCCAAGTAATTACGGGATGAAGGAGCAATTACAGAAAACACGCAATCTGTGGTCATCACCAAAGCTAAATGGCATGAGTGACACTGACAGGGAAACTACAGCATGCCTCAAGTCAGTACTCATTTTCAGTTGTTACTGCAACATCTACCTGCATGAAATGTTTTATGTCTTTTACATTTTTACACGCTTGATGTTCCCTACTTTGAACAATTAAAAAAAAAAAAAAAACAGTAAATGCTCCCTCTAGTGGTCATTTGTATAAAAGACACCACTGGGACACGATTGGAGCAGGTTTATGCAGGCCTCCACAGGAACCTATAGATATGAAAATCCCTTTGTAAGCAGTATGAGCTGCCAAGTCAGAGCTTACAACAGAGCAATGGACTCCCTGTGCATGGCAGAAGAGGCAGCCACCTTTCAGAAAGAATAGGGTGCAAAAAGTTCAGGACTTGCAAACTCTCATGCAGAAGTAGTTCACAGCTCATTGAGGGGGGGGGGGGGTGCACTTTGGCCTTGGGTGCTAAAGGACCTTGTACCTGCATGGACCCCATGACATAGTGCTGACTGATCCACCACTGTCACATAGCAGAGTCACATGTTCTGCCATACCTGGAAGTACCGGGTATTCTCTTCAGCCCCTAGAACTGGTAAGCAGAAGTAATGCAGGAAAATACTAGGAGCATATAGGCGATTATAGCAAACCTGTTGCTTTGCTCTAAATGGGTGCAGGGTTACTTTAATGTAATTCTGCCACATAAAAAAGGCTAAACGGTGTAAAATACATGGAGGGAGCATTTACATTTACAATGCAACGCAAATATGGAACAGTCCAAACAAGACTTTTTACAAACGGTACAATAATAGTTCAAAATAGTTTCCCTTCAATAATTTTACTTTGGTATCCCTGGCTTGTAAATGTATAATACACCCTTTATTTGTTTTTACAAAATGATTCTGTGGTTGTAGCGCTGCCAATTCCTCACGAATAAAAGGTCAAAGGGTATTTCTGTCAATCACACTGACAACACCTCGCCTGTTCTGGTGGAGATGGACTCGGATGCAGCACAATACAAAAACAAAATATGAATCCATCTCTGTCCTATAACACTGATAAAGATCGGAGGTCTGCGCAGGTTCCAGTTTTAGCCTCTATGGAAAAAAGAAAAATTAGAACCAAACGCCAGCGAAACGTCATGACGCAGATTGCTATCAAGCTCATCTCTTCATTTGGTCACTGGATGTACTAAGATAACATTATTGCTTTTTTATTGTTAACTTATCTGCCGTGGGTCAGGTTGACCTAAGGTCTCCAGACAAAGCTGAAGGTTGGTGGGACAATAGCTTTACTGTATAATTCTCTGGAGTAATGCATCCAGAATGGCTTTCAGATGAGTAATGGTGAAGGCAGCACCTCATTGTCAGAAACAAATTGGCCAGTTTTTGATAGCGCTGCTGAAGTACGGAACCATTTTATCAGCTTAAAGAGACCCTGTCATCAACCTAAAAAACTGCAGACAAAATGATAGCGGAATCAAGTATTTTAAATGCTTCCTTTCACTGTTCTTTCGTTTAAGATATTATTTTTAACTCACTTGTAGTGTGCCTTTGAACATGATAGAAAATTTGAGGAAGTCAATTCCTTTGCACAACACCTATCCCTCCTTGCACATCATAGCCCTCTTCTCCTCTGGGAGTGTCTAACTATTCTCTGTTCTGGCCCAGCTACTCAGCCCCTACCTATATAGCCTTTTATGTAGTTCCCAGGGGAGGAATAAAGTGGAATACTATAGAGCAGCAATTCTCAAACAGGGTTCCGTGGCACCCTGGGGTTCCTCCAGAGATGGTGAGGGGTTTCTTGGGCAGTCAACATAAGTGAATAATTTCCTGCATCACTCAGTAGGAAGAACTGCATTGCTCATCAGCCTAACAAGGCATTCCTTCAGCTCTTTTACTGAACACCAATGCAAGGTGGAGCCTCTCCCACTAACCACAAAAGTAAGGAGCCTCTTCTATTGACAAACATTGTAAGCTGGAGCTTTACTTACTGATCACTAATGTAAGGTGGAGCCTCTTCTACTGACAAACATTGTAGGCTGGAGCCTTTCTTACAGACCACCAATGTAAGGTGGAGCCTTTCTTACAGACCACCAATGTAAGGTGGAGCCTTTCTTGCAGACCTCCAATGTAAGGTGGAGCCTTTCTTGCAGACCACCAATGTAAGGTGATGCCTTTCTTACAGACCACTAATGTAAAGGGAAAACGTCCCTTGATTTCCAGTTTAAGGGGGCACAGTTTATTCTGACCACCATAGGTGCACTTTCCCACTGTACGCCTTTGTCAGAGGGTCACTTTTACACTGGTCACCTTTCCCTATTCCTTCATTATTAAATCTTCAATAAACTGACCATACCAATACTGTATACCAGAAGCTGTACATGTAGGGCCAGATCCACAAAGAAGTTACGCTGGCGTATCTATTGATACGCCGCATAACTTCTAGTTTGCGCCGGTGTATCTTTGTTTTGTATCCACAAAACAAGATACGCCTGAAGCTGAGCTAGATCCGACTGGCGTACGTCTTAGTACGCCATCGGATCTAAGGTGCATATTTACGCTGGCCGCTAGGTGGCGTTTCCATTGATTTCCACGTCGAGTATGCAAATTAGCTAGATACGGCGATCCACGAATGAACATCCGGCCGGCGCATTTTTTTACGTAGTTTCCGTAAGGTTTTTTTCGGCGTATAGTTACCCCTGCTATATGAGGCGTATCCTATGTTAAGTATGGACGTCGTTCTCGCGTAAAATTTTGAAAATGTTACGTCATTTGCGTAAGTCGTTGGCGAATAGGGCTTTGCGTAGAATGACGTTCACGTCGTAAGCATTGGCTTGTTGCGGGTTAATTTCGAGCATGCGCACTGGGATACCCCCACGGACGGCGCATGCGCCGTTCGGAAAAAACGTCATTTACGTTGGGTCAAGTAAAATTAGCATAAAACACGCCCACATCTTTATCTTTTGAATTCCCCGCCCTTACGCCGGCAGATTTACGCTACGCCGCCGTAACTTTAGAGGCAAGTGCTTTGTGAATACAGGAAGATTGGGAAAGACTGCTGATAAGGAGTGTGGCCGTTACTCATCTACCACAGCACAGAGAACTGGAGCGAATGAATGCCAGCCCAGTGCGTTTTCACAGAGTAGTGTATTTTCACTGCAGGTGGTTGTGGATTGCTGCTATTCTAGTACCTGGAGCCACACGCAGAAGTGTGAACCAAGCTTTAAACCTTGCCTTACTTGACTGATTTATTAATTTGTTTAAGCCTGCAGTGGTGCGCAAACATGAAAGCTCTTAATTGTATAAAAAAGTGCATGTGAAAAAAAAAGTGCACTTAAGGGTGTGTCTCCACCTCCTGAAGTAGTAGGACTCTACCCTGACCCCCGAGACACAAGGCTCCTGAAAGGAAAAGGCTCAACATGGTCCACCTAGCCAAAAGACCCCTCTCCTCATGGTCAGCCAAAGCAGACCACCTAGTATTTGGTGAGAGGCTCTCCCAAAGGGACTTCCTGGTTCAGGAAAGGAAGGAACTTGATGGCCACACATCTTCCCCCTAGGTTCAGGGTAGGCCTGAGAACCCACATCCTCCATCCTAGTGAAAAAAAAAAAGAATCACAGACAAAAGTGCAGTGACAAACGTGAAGCAAAAATAAATAAAATAGAAAATTGCCCATGCCCATGCATGGGCTAGGTCCTGCAGCCTGATAACAAAAAAAGTTTACCCCAGCTTAGCCAAAAAAGAAAAGGCCTTTATGCCGTGGCCTTGTGCTCATTCTCAATGTGGTGAACCCACAACCAAAGAGCACCCCAGGGGCGACCCATTCTCAAGGAGCACTGACGGGCTCCTTGCCTTCCCAGCCCATGACCAGACTAGATAGACCTATTCAAATCAGGAGGCACTGGGCCCCTTCAGTCTTCCTGTCTTACTTGACTGATGTGATCCTGCACTAATAACGAAGTGTACATTTTTCCTGGTGACGTCCCAACATTTCATTGTGGTTTGCGCGTCCCCATCCGATACAGTCACTGCGAGCACCTGTCTTATCAAGGTCGAACATTGGAAAGAGTGCAGTGCTCATGCTTTGATATACAACTTCTTTACTAATATTATCAGGGGCCGGCTGTCTCTTACGGGTTCTTGCAGCTGCAGCATCTGGGAGCCAGCTGGAAGATCCAGAAAGAGACAGCCCCCAAATTATCTACAGCAGCATTTATGCTTGGGATGCATGACGTATGTATCCCATAAGGCTTCATAACTGAAAATACCTGCTCTCCTAGGAGAGAATCCTGGAAGTTCCGGTGGGAGTAAAAAAAAACATTGTATTGGGGGATTTTTTTTTTTTAAAAAAGTCCAATTGTGACAGAGGAGGGGAGCACTTTAAGGATAATTAAGTAAAGTGAAAAAATAGTGCTGAACCCGTAAGGTTATCTTTTTTGTATTGCCATCTTGAAGTATTGATGTAGATATAAATAATCTGGTTCCCAGCCAGGCGGCTTCTACACCCAGAGGATCTCCATGGTCTCTTTGGCCTGTAGTGTAATGTGACAAAAATGGAAATTAGAAGCGCCACACCACAGCCAAGAGGTCCAGATATAAATGTATTCTAATCCCCTGACTTTTATAGGAATAAAGTTGTATCTGGACCTCTTAGCAGTGGTGTGGCACTTTCAATTTCCATTTTTGTTACTTTAAAGGATAAAGCTGGCCATTCGTACACAAAAGAAGCCACTGGACCAGCTTCAAGGGCAATGACTGAGGAGTTCAGCCTGCCAGGGTCTCCACCCATCATAAAAATATCAAGGCTGGGTGGACCGACACTTAAAAAAATAAACGAAAAAGGAATTATCCAGGTTACATCAATACATGTAGAAAACAATATCATGAACACCAGGGAGGGTGGGGGGGTTTTACACAAATAATAACAATCCTTTTCAGAGATATAGGACATATCCCAGTTTATAAAACAGATTGTCAATTACAAGGGAATGTTCATCCATCCCATGGGGAGGCAAGGAGGGGGGTACCATGCATGCATGCCAAGCCTAATTGTTTACAATCACAACAAACTTTGGAGGTTGCTAGGCGACAGCGAGAAATAGGATTACAGAATTAAAAATACAAGAATGAAGAAATAAACACAAGCCTAATAAATATAGATTTAAAAAAAAAAATACACAATAAACAAATATATCATAATCCGGATACATTCTACTGAATGTTTAAAACGCCTCCAAGCAAGTCTATAAAATCTCCCCTTAAGTCCACCTACGTCTTCTTTAAAAAGTAATTACAATTGTTTTAGTGTTTCTATTTTCCTACCATCATTAACTTAAATCTGTATACCATGTTAGGCTTGCGGTAGGCATTCCTGCTTCGTGGGCTCATGGGCAGCAAAGTGCTTAGGTGGGGGGGGGGGGGTTGTGAAAGAGAAACTGGGGTCAAGTGTTGCCAGATGTAGTGCTAGAGAATACTGGACAACAGTCTGTAAAACTGCAGGCAATAGGAAGTGTTGTCACCCTTCTTTAAACCTTTGCCCCCATTTCATCCTCATTCGTCCGATTTATAAACATTCAGGTGAATGGGTATATCTGTACTATAGCCTCTGGCAGTAATTGAATGAAAAAGAAACAGACAGGCTGGTTGTACTGTAGTTAAATGATAGATCAACGTCAGTACAACCAGCCTGCCCATAAGCCATGGGAAAAAAAATCCTGTTTTTTTCAGAAAAACATTTTTTGCAGAATTTTTTTTAAACAAAATTCAGTGTGGAGTAGTTTTAAAATTTGAAAATCATTTTGTTACACCGGGTAACATGTAATGCAGTGTATATAAAAGTATTATGCTAGAAATAAAAGTACTTATTCAGTAAATAAACTGAACTTATTTTAAAAAGTTTTTTTTTTTTTTTTAGAACAGATCATTTCCCCCTCCTCTTTTCTCCATAATAAATTAAAAGCTTCTTGCCAATATGCAGTTTCAGTTATTAACAATGCTGATCCAGAAGCATATATTGCTCTTGCAAGAGCATGATGAATGTTCTTATTTTTAAGTGTCATTTTATCCATAAATGAAGGGATTTTTGAGAGGCCGTGGTTTGCAACACTTCCTTACTTGAAGATGCTGCTGGAGAAGCAACACTTTGAGGGTTATTTACTAAAGGCAAATCCACTTTGCACTACAAGTGCAAAGTGCACTTAAAATTACACTGCAAGTGCACTTGGAAGTGCAGTCGCTGTAGATCTGAGGGGGACATGCAAGGAAAATAAAAAACAGCATTTTAGCTTGCACATGATTGGATAATAAAGTCAGCAGAGCTTCTCCTCATTTGAGATCTACCCCTTAGATTTACAGCGACTGCACTTCAAAGTGCACTTTCGGTGCAATTTCAAGTGCACTTTGCACTTGTAGTGCAAAGTGGATTTGCCTTTCGTAAATAAACCCCTTTGTGATGATCCAGAAGCAGCAGAAAGTGTTTCTAGAATTGGAACCATGGAGAGAAAAGCTACTCACACTTTCATTATGGTCCTCATCATTTAACTTCATAAAGTATTTGCTAATGTCTTTAGGGCACCTCTGGCATGTCAGAATGTGTTTTGTCATCCTTGTAGCATTTGGAAAAGAATATTTATTCTCACAATATTTGCAAATTGCAGCTTTACTCTCAGCAGAAATTGCACTGTGGGAAGGTTTCCAAAATCTAGATGTTGGTTTCACCATTTTACTGAGAGGAAAAAAAAACGATTTTACTGACCAGCCTTTAGGTAAACATTATGATGTGATGTTGGAGAACATTAATATAAATCATTTAAAGGTTAAAAAAGATCAACTAATTTGTCAGACATATGTATCCTTTTACCTGTCAATTAAAGTGGTGGTAAAGTCTTTTTTTAAACTTGTACCCACAGCCACAGGTAAGCCTATAACAAGTCTTACCTGTAGGTACAGTGAATTTAATCTGGTCAATAGATAATAGGAAATAGTCTCCAAAAGGAGAAGGCATTTATCACCTAGAGTCACTAGCAAAACACTGGCACATCAGGGAATGGGTTATATGATGACACTAGGGGGCTGATCCAAGTACTCCCTATATTTGTGATCCAAAACCCAGAAGATGCTCTAGCAATTTATTAGAGTGCATTTTAATAGGACCTCTAATTTCCTAGAATCCCACAAGACAACCTAGTGATGACAACCTCATCTGGGTGAACGTGTTCAGACCTGGAGTGTAACATAAGTATTTTTTCTATTTTTCTTAATTTTGTCTTCTTTCATTTGGCATTTTTTTTTATTCAGGGGTAGTGAGACTGCAACATAAGTAGACCCTGTATTTTAATGCAAGATCTGCTTTAACTACTTGCCGACCAGCCGTCGCAGTTCTACGGCGGCAGGTCGGCTCCCCTGCGCGAGAGCCTGTAGCTCTATGTCGTCTCTTGAAGCGGCCACTAGGGGCGCGTGCGCACTGTCGGAGGCGCGCGCACCCCCCGCTCATCCCTGACTCCCGTGCGGTTGCCTGGCGATCGCCGCCGGGCACCCACGATTGCTCGTTACAGAGCGAGGACCGGGAGCTGTGTGTGTAAACACACAGCTCCCGGTCCTGTCAGGGGAGAAATGCCTGACCGTCTGTTCATACAATGTATGAACAGCGATCAGTCATTTCCCCTAGTGAGGCCACCCTCCCCTACAGTTAGAACACACCCAGGGAACATACTTAACCCCTTCCCCACCCCTAGTGTTAACCCCTTCCCTGCCAGTGGCATTTTTATAGTAATCCAATGAATTTTTATAGCACTGATCGCTATAAAAATGCCAATGGTCCCAAAAATGTGTCAAAAGTGTCCGAAGTGTCCGTCATAATGTCGCAGTACCGAAAAAAAAAAAACGCTAATCGCCGCCATTACTAGAAAAAAAAAATATTAATAAAAATGCCATAAAACTACCCCCTATTTTGTAAACGCTATAACTTTTGCGCAAACCAATAAACGTTTATTGCAGGTTTTTTTTTACGAAAAATATGTAGAAGAATACGTGTCGGCCTAAACTGAGGAAAATAAATTGTTTTTTTTATATATTTTTGGGGGATATTTATTATAGCAAAAAGTAAAACAATATTAATTTTTTTCAAAATTGTCGCTCTATTTTTGTTTATAGCGCAAAAACTAAAAACCGCAGAGGTGATCAAATACCACCAAAAGAAAGCTCTATTTGTGGGGGAAAAAGGACGCTAATTTTGTTTGGGAGCCACGTCGCACGACCGCGCAATTGTCAGTTAAAGCGACGCAGTGCCGAATCGCAAAAAGTGCGCTGGTCTTTGACCAGCAATATGGTCCGGGGGTTAAGTGGTTAAGAAGCCCAAAGAAGAAACATGGGTATCCCTGATACATTATAAATCTAAAGTCAAATTATCCTCAAAGGGTATCAAATAGTCCCTTGTACAGCTTCTTTATTTCTTTAAAAAAAAAAAAGTTTCCATGCTGCTCTCTGCATCAGTCATGCGGCTGTTGGGAGCAGATGTTGGTTGTTAAATTTTGCAGACGATACAGTTCATGACTTCTCCGGGAAGGGCTGCGTGCCACATCTGTAGCTGATGAAACAGAGTGCAAAAGTGTGGCGGACAAGAGGAAGAAAAGTGTGAGCAGGAGACACAGAAGGGGCTCGGGCCAAAAAATGAATTGTCTTCAGCACTCGACTAAAAATAGACTCACGCACTCACACACACACACACACACACTTCGGTGGGGCTTCCACTGCCGCCTACTTTATAAAAAAAAAATTCTACTTAACTATCAGAATAAATACCCAGCCTATCCACAGACATCCTGCAAGGATATTCATGCTGCACCCAAAGCAAGACAATCCAGGAAACCGAGAAAACTCATGTGACAATAGGAACAACTCAACAGCTCCACAACGCAAAATATAAAAACATGCTCAGAAAATGTTAATACATTGAAGAAACTTAAAAGTGCATTGGCGTGTTTTTTTTATGAGCTGCATTAAGTTTTATTTCACGTTGGACTGTGATTTTTTTTTTTCTTTAACAGAGGGACTGCGATTTTAAATGTGTTTTTTCTTTACATCAAATGTCAGTATGCAGACTTATGCCATTTTTTTTTTATTTCGATATGGGCGCTGCAGTGAGATGACATGCGTTAATACATTTTTAGTGTGTCCCACTACATAAAAATGCAGAATGTCCAAATTTTTCCCATAAACTGGATGTAAACCCACTCTCATCCTTGCTAAACTACTGCCATAGTGCTGATCTATAATGCCACGTACACACGATCGGAAAAACGTTCAAGCTTGGCTTGCATACATCACACAAAAGTTCTCTGAACTTTCGTCCGTCGAGAACACGGTGACGTACAACACTACAACGAGCAAAGAAAATCAAGTTCAATGCTTCCTAACATGCGTCAAATTGTTTCCGAGCATGCGCATTATGCCATTGGTGGCACTGACTGCAACACAATATGGCATTGGCTTTGTTTCAAGGCAGGGTCTGGGGAGGGACCAGGGGCGGTGCTGGAGGGACCAGGGGTGGAGCTGAAGGGGGACCCATCAGGTAGGCTGTATGGGCCTCATGATTTCTATCAGCGGCCCTGTGCCCAATCATGCTGAGGTGTGGAGAAGCCAATCCTTGGAGAGCTGGAGAAGAAATGAGGGGGGATGTTAAGTACATAGAATGCCTCTCTCACAAATCACCCGTCAGTCATAGCAAGGGAGAAGAAATGGACACCTATTTCTCTTTGTGTCCCTTTTATTCTTACTGAAAATGATAAGAAGATTGCTCAGAGCTGGATTAACTCTTCGTGGCAAGACTGGGCACAGGTGACATGCAATCCTATACTCTAAAATGTACAAGCCTTAATTAAAAAGAAACATTTTCATGTTTACATCCACTTTAACAAACACACCAACGCACTAGTATGGTGTAAACGGGGCGCATAGACAGCAATTGTTTGTTGTTGATCAGCACAGATTAAGGGCCCTTTGACAAGTTTTGTCCGATTAGGTTCACCTGTCAATTTTTTGGGCAGACCTGATCGGACCTTGCAGTCTCCCCTATGGAGCAGTGAATGGTCACTGACTTCCGCAGCTATCTGATCTGATCCTGTACGCAAAATCCAGATGGATGGTGGTCCTATTTTCCCATCTGTCTGGTTGATCGGGATTGGATGAAGACAGACAGACGGTCCATTTCCAACCTGATTTCCCCATACAGGAGAGCAGGACTGTGCCCATGTCCACTCTGCATAGCGGACAGGACCTGTCATCTGCCTGTTTAGCGGAGATCAGCGGAGCAATCCCCCACTGACCAAGGGGAATACATTCCACAGAGGCGCACTAAAGGGGCACTAAAGCGGAGTTCCACCCAAAAATGGAACTTCCATTGTTCGGATTTCTCCCCCCTTTCGGTGTCACATTTGGCACCTTTAAGGAGGATGAGCAGCAGATACCTGTCTAATACAGGTATTGCGGCGATCAATGCCATGTCTGGCCCCTCCTCCGTCCCCCCACTGTCTTCTGGGAGATACACATATCCCAGAAGACAGCAAGGACCACTCAGAACACACAGCGTGACCCGCGCATGCGCAGTAGGGAACCAGACTGTGAAGCCGCAAGGCTTTACTTCCTGATTCCCTTACTAGCAATGCCGGCGCCTCCACCTGGAGCCGAGGGGATGGGTCAGCGTTGGGTGAGGACATTGCAGGTGCCCTGGATAGGCAATTGTCCTTATTTTAAAAGTCAGCAGCTGCAGTATTTGTAGCTGCCGACTTAAATTTTTTTTTTTTTTTTTTTTAGGCGGAACTCCCCTCGTACTCCTCACCCCCTCCGGTGGCACATTTGGAACCTTTCGGGGAGGGGGGACAGCATACCTGTCTTTCACAGGTATGCTTTCCCCACTTCTGGGAGCCTCAGCCATGGGTATTGACGTCACAGCTGGGGCCCCCTCCTCCTCCTCTGGCGGCCGAGCCAGTAGGAGAGAGGAGCATCGTGCATGCACTGTAGGGTTCCTGGCGTGAAGCCGAAAGGCTACACTGCCAGGTTCCCTTACTTGCAATGGAAGCTGCTCCGCTTTAAGCAGTGCAACACAACTGGTGTTAATGAACCCTAATTGGAGAAAAAAAAATAAGCACAACAGGAATTGTTGGCCATATGAACAAATTAGAGGACCATTGAGGCTGAGGAATTAACCTGGTGGTGAGAAGGGACCAGAAGCATACATTGGTGGTGTGTGGGGGCTGGAGGGGTAAACTGGAGGTCAGCTGGGGCCTGAGGGGTAAACTAGTAGTCAGCAGTGGCTGGTGGAGTACACTGGTGGTCAGTGGGGGCTGGAGGGGTACACTGGTGCTTAGGGGGTACTTAACCTTACAGTAGCCTGTGTCCTATGCCACTGCTTTCTCCCTCTGCCTCCTTCCGGAGACATTGACAGGAGATCACTCGGTACACAGATTTTGCACAGAGCAGGAGCTCAGCATTGAAACAAGCGTTTTCTGTGCTCGACTCTGGGATACATCCCAGATCCAAAGGGTGGCCAGGATTGTGTTTAAATCCTGGGACAGTCCTGAGGAATCTGGGACAATTGAGAGCTGTGGAGTAATACATCTCAATATTTATAGCAGAAACACTTTAGCTGGCCAAACATTTTAGATTTTCAAACAAACATTTGTACAAACATTGGTGCTGACATTTGTAAGAAAATTCTCACAGTACATTTCAATGTCAGTCAAAAGTCATTCAAAATTTCATTTGCTTTTAACATTCAATTTAGGAACGATCAAAATTTCCAGAACAAAAACTGCATTCACTGTTAAAAAAAATTCCATCCTGCTCCTTTGAATTTTCTCGTCACTGCGGTCAAAAACAACCATCAATTTGAACAATTTGAAAATTGAATGAATGGTCCCGAAATTAAAGTTTGCAAACTAAATTCTTCTAGTGCATGGACAGCTTTTCACTTTTAGTAACTCCGTTTATTCTGTTCCCCCTCCCAGCAGTGACCTGGCAGCCTGCCAGCATTCAAATCTCTAATGTAAACACAGAACAGGAGCACAGGAAGAAGGAGTAGATAAGAGTGTTGAGACCTGACTCTGCAACTTTGCTGCATCTCTTATAAATTTTGAGTATATTTTGCTCCGCCACAGTGCCTGCAGTTACAGAGGCCACTGCTGGCTTGTAAGAATATGAATATATTTGAAGGTATATACTATAGCCTGGTCACAGGTTCATTTTAAGGCTACCCAAAGCACAAGGTTCCTAGGTACCCTAACTGGTTTGTGGGATGGAGGGGAGCGAGTAATGACTGAGAATTTATGTTACTTCCAAGTACTTGAAATTTGGATTTTATTTACATTTTTAATGATCTACAGGAATCGTTTGAGGCCATCTAAATAACACATGAAAAGAAAGAGTTTCCCAGAGTTAGCCAACACAAGAGATAATTTTGTATCACAACCTATGTGAGAAAAATTCTCAAAGCCAAGTCCTCATTGGCTGACAGTGCTGGCCCTCCCTCCCTCAATCTGGATCCTAGTGTGCAAAGGATGACAAGGGGCCGGTTGGAATATTTTATGACTCAATAACTTTAAATTAAATTAAATTAAAAATGTTTGCCTGAAACTCGATCTGTTAGGGGATCTTTCTGTAACTTTACCAGTTTGCATTAATCAATTCAGGGGGTGAGCTAGAATTAATTCATAAATGGCAGATGATACCTGCTCAAAAATGGCTCCATCCATCTGGAGAGAAAAGCAGATGAAGACACCGTCATTGGGGAGGACTGTGATCTCTGTGAGGGGTGATATATATCAGTAATGTCACGTACACACGGTCATTTTTGTGATTAAAAAAAAAGGCCTTTTTTAAAAACGTAATTTAAATGACCGTGTGTGGGGAAAACGTCGTTTTATGTCTTCTGAAAAACGACAAATTTTTTTTTCGAACATGCTTCAATTTTTTAACGTTTTTAAACCCGCGCATGCTCAGAAGCAAGTTATGACTCGAGCTTGAATGTAACAGAGTGCCGCCGTACGTGCTGAATGTAACCGCGCTTTGCTAGAGCATTTTGAAAAAACGATGGTGTGTAGGCAATGTCGTTTTTTCAAATGAAGTTTGAAAAACATAGTTTTTTTACAAGACAAAAAACGACCGTGTGTACGCGGCATAAGACTTACACTTACACATTACTTCACAAGAAAAATATATATCCCATACTAGATCCACTTTAAATATTTGAAACGGGTGGCAACCTTACCAGCCGCTTCCATTCTAAAACCCACAACAAGCTTTTTACATCCAAGTATTGACTATCTACACACGTAACAGCAACAGGCATCCTTCCTCAGCTGACCCGCAGCTTGTAGCGACTGCTGAGTAATTTGGGCTCTGCGAGAAACTTGGTGTCATGTGTGTACCATCTGGGTACCACTTATTGAAAGCTGGCAGTCGTCCTGTTACAGGCAAGCTGGCAAAGAGAAAAGGAATAAATTGCATCATTTACTTAACATCCACTCGCTTTGCGGCCGTTAAAAAGCCGTGACTGGATCATAATTTGGTTATTACTTCAGTCAGATGGAGCGGCTCGCCAGATTCATCCAATGCTGCCTGAAAACGAAGGAAAAGGGAAGGGAAAAAGAAAGCAAGCTGTAATATTTCCATCGCTTAACAAATTGCTAAAATTAGAAGTTAACAAGCTCCCGGAGAAAAGTTTTCTGAGGTTCAATAGGAACTCTGAACACGCGTCAGGTGAGGTTTGGGCCATTTCACTGTTACCGGAGACGAATGAGTCATCGGACTTTTGGCTACAGTTCTGGCTCTGAACTATTTGCTGCCCTGAGAGATTTCTTCATCGTTTTTAATAATCCCACAGCATCAAAAGCAGACTCGTATTGCAACATCACTCACTGAGTCATCTCTGTTCAATCTACTGCCAGGGCAAGTCAAGCTGCCGCATAGGAAGAGAGGTCACAGCGGTTGCAAATCCACTGAGGACCTTCATGGTGTTCACCACCTCAGAGCCCTTCCCCACCTTTATTCTGGAGAAACAAATAACATCACTGGGAGAGGGAGGTTAGAGTAGATCATAGTCATTTACTTACATGAAGCAGGGGTGGAAAAATTAAATAATTTCTAGGCAAAATCTTAATTTATTTTACATTTTGGAAAGAGTGGGGAAGGGTTAGGTCTTCTGGCAAGCTTTTTTTCTGTCAGGATCCCTACTGGGCAGATTCATTTCCTCTACTTGTACTGGTCACTGGTGATGGACTTGGCTTCAGGCTCGGGTTCCGTCCAAACCTGGAAGTTATCTGACTTTGCTGAACCCGAAGTATACAAGGGGGCAGGGCTTCCCATGACATGCTATGAGGAAGGCTGTTACAGCTGAAACGCGTTAGTTACATGTGAAACACAACTGTATCAGGCTAATAAAGATTTGCATTTATATGGATGGCACAGGGTAGCCGACTTAAGATTACTACAAGTTTGTCATTTGAGTGCAAGACACCCTAGTAGCCAGAGCATTCGTTTTCAGCTACAAAAAGCCGAATTTGTGGTTGAGTGTGGGTATTTTTTATTTATTTTTTGTTCTCGCGACATTTTTCTAATGTGGGCACATGGCCATATTCATCAATGTCATCAGGTCAATGCCATGTGGCCATATTGGGTCAATGATGCCATGAGTATCGCTGCCCCTTTATGAACATCAGCTGCAGGGTGGGAAAACTCCAGGTTCTCCAAAGCACATAGCGAGAGGAAATCCAAAATGTTACTGTTAAACTGTTATTCCACAGTTTAGGCCGATACGTATTCTTCTACATATTTTTGGTAAAAAATAAAATAAAAAATCGCAATAAGTGTATATTGATTGTTTTGCGCAAAAGTTATAGCGTCTACAAAATAGGGGATAGATTCATCGCATTTTTATTATCGTTTTTTTACTAGTAATGGCGGCGATCTGCGATTTTTAAATCGGGACTGCAACATTATGGTGGACACATCGGACACTTTTGACACCATTATGGGACCATTGTCATTTATTTTGTGTGAATTTGGAGCTTACCCTCCCTGCAATGATTCAGCAGCTCAGCAACCCAACTCAGCAGAGCCTTTGCAGGGAGAGCTACTGACTTATGCAGCTTAGGCCTCGTACACACGGTCGGTTTGGTGCGCTGAGAATGAACCGATCGGACCAAACCGATGGTTAGTACAGAAAAGCATCGGTTCAAAACCCGCGCATGCTCAGAATCAAGTCGACGCATGCTTGGAAGCATTGAACTTCGTTTTATTCAGCAGGTCGTGTGTTTTACGTCATCGCGTTCTGACCCGCTCGGATTTTGGACTGATGGTGTGTACACATATCAGGCCGTCAGGCCACTTCAGAGGTGAACCGCTGAAAACGAACCGATGGACCAGTCTCATCGGTTTGGTCCGACCGTGTGTACAAGGCCTTAAGGCTGGGTTCACATTTATGCAAATTCGCATGAGAGGAGACTGTGACCGTCTCTCAATGGAACCAGTTCACACATCTCTGGGGCAGCTGAGGAGCAGATTGCACAAGGGTCCTGTGCATCTATGGTTCCGTTTCAGATCCAAATTCAGGCAAAAATTTGGGTCCGATTCGTCCCTAAAAATGGAGAACAGGGACACACCAGACCCCTGCTATGAACCACATCTAAATTCAGTGTGAACCCAGCCTTAGTACTTCTTTTGTCAGCTTTAAGTACTCTTAAATGCCTTTAGCTACAGAGGTTGGTAAAGGTTTGTTTTAAAATGTATTTACTTCTTATTAAGCATTCTGTTTCAAGCGATTGTCATTATGCATTCACAATTTGACATACCTACATAGACTCAGTCTGTCCAGACAGTATGGTCACCTGCTGACTTGGCAGCATCCACAGGCAGCTTAACTCTCTAATAAGACACAGAACTAGAATTTTACTTCAGCTAAGTGCACTGCAGAGAAGGTTTCCTACTGATTTGAACGGTTTATGACCAGTATAACTAGCACTAACTAGGAGGGAAGGAGGAAATACCAACAATTTAGGAGGCCATACACTACTACTAGATGTCCACATACATCAGATCAATGGTAACCTGTGTAAAGGTTAGCCTTTCCTATTCTCAACATCTCATACAGTTCAATACAGCAACATAAAAATAAATTTAGGTGGGACAAAACATTAGGACTTGTATGTAAATACTTGAATGTCCATAGCCTTCCAAAGACCTTCATCCTCCATTCAAAGATTTTAATGAAGTTCCTTGGAAAGCCAATGATGGCTCCTTAAGTCAACACAAGGGTGTATGTTTGAAGAAGATCTCACCTTATTCTATGCGGACCATTCATCTTTGTATCTTGCAGTGCATTTATGTCAACACTAGCAGGCAGCCTAACTGGTAGCATTTGCTGTGTCCCTGAGTTGCAATAGAACCAGCTTCTTTATTTTTAACTCACACTCAACCAGCTGATGCAGAAACACAGATTATTTATTTTTATAAAACTGCAGCAGGTAGTCTGCAGTGATCATATAGATCAATCCAGCTTGCAGGAGGAGACACTTTATGCCCGATTGTACTTCACTTAAATTGGAATTCCCTGGATAGTCTAAGATAAAAAGGTTTATATCATGAAGGGAGCAGCTGGAGGATACGTTGTTATTTTCTATTTACAAACCCAGTGAAGGCATAACAAATATGCAGAGGCTATTGTTACATATACAATGCCTGCTCCAAAGGTCCCTACAAATTTAATTTGAGCAAATACTGATGCACACACAGATAGCTTTGACTTCGAGATCCCTCGAAAAAAAGGCTTCCTGAGTGGGAGGTAAAAATGAACAAAACATGAAACATATAAAGAGGAACTCCATCTGACAAAAAGAAAGAGAAAAAATGTTGTTATCCTTTAAATTATAATAGCTACCGCAGTTGTGTAACCTTCTCCCTTTTTGTGTAGCAAGACCCTAGTGCTATCACTAAAAAAAACAGTTTTATAAAGCCGTTTCACCATGAAGAGCCATAGAATATAAACATATCATACCACTATCAGAAGGGCTCTTTCATGACACCAGTGGACAGAGCTATGACTTGTTTACAAAGGTGCAAGTTCCAGGGCTATCATCCTGATACTGGCTTTACTACCCAGTGAGGTACAGATCCGTAAAAAAAAAATCACAGGGTGAAGAAATCTCCTTGCCCCAATTTGACAGCACTTGGTGCTAGAGCAGCAAACAATCAGTACTGCCTTGTGGAGAAGTGGAAAGGGGAGTGACTAGCAAGCTGCCCATACCCAGGAGGAAGGGGAGTGGGTCACATGCTGCCCATACCCAGGAGAAGGGGAAGTGCGTTACATGCTGTGGGTCATATGCTGCCCCTACCCAGTGTTCAAATCAAGTTTACCACTGATGATGCGATGTACCATCACAGTACAGACAGACTTAATTATGATAAAAAAAACTCCCTCCCTAAAAGATAAGTATGGCCACAGCTTTTTGGGCTACATTTCTCTTCTGGGTCACAAGAGTGCACTTATTTCTCCACTCCTGTGACCCAGATTCAGCTGACAGTGGGTTAAAGCAGAGTCAGTACCGGCTCTGATTTATCCTGACAATGTTGGGATCCACCCAGGTGCCAGACCGGCAGCTTGCTCAGCCTCTCAGCATGCAGCTAAGAGCCTGAGCCAACCGTTCTCACCTTCTCTGCATCCTGGCACCCCTGTGAGAGCTTGAGGGGCAGAACAGAGAACCAGTGACTGACAGTCACTGCTACCCGCTCAAAGACTGAAAACTGAGTGATCAATGATCATGTGATCACTCAATTCACAGCCTTAAAGCCTGTGGGGGGGGGGGGGGCAGCCATATAAGGGAGTATGTAGGTTTATTATTTTGCTATCCCACACTTCTTTACTATTACACAGAAGTGGAGAGCTAGGCAAAATGTTTAAGCAAGTAACAATGTAAGCAGCAATTATTATTTTATATATAAAGCATCTGAACCACATCTACCTTGCAACTATACCAATCTTTTCATCTGAACTTTATCTAGCTTGCACTTGTGCCAAGACCATGCCATACCTATACTGTACCTATACTGCATGCGGGTTAACCGGGACTGTCAAGTGCAAAAACGCCCCTGAAGGGGCCCCCAATAATAGCCGGCAGAAGAACATTTCAAAAGGATTGCGGCTCCCATAATAACTATTCTGCAAGCCCCATTTGTTCCCCAGCTCTTCCACTACTATCCTCTTTTCCTTTAGGACAGTGCATACCCGGTCGGTCTAGGACTAGGATTGTCTCCATAAATGTGCTCTGGCAGTATAGTTTCAGCACTCAGTAGATTAAAACTGTACTACTGCTCACTGCTGAACTTGGTGGCCTTGCTGCTGTTTATGCTGTACTGCATGCCAAATGTCATCCTATGCCTAGTCCTTATTGTTGATCACATAGTCACTTCCGGTTTACTCTGCAGCCAATTCATTTAAGTGTATTTTTCCCCACAAACAAAAAAAGGGGTTTGAAAGACCACTGCGGAAATACAGTGTGACATAAAATATTACAACAACTGCCATTTTATTTTCTAGGGTCTCTGCTAAACAAATATATATATAATATTTGGGGGGGGTCTAAGTAATTTTCTAGCAAAAAATGCAGATTTTAAGTTGTAAACAACAAATATCAGAAATGGGCCTGGTCTTGACTGGTTATAAGGGGTGCAGAAGCTGCCTGTCCAATAGCCAGACAACTTGTACCAATACCATTATAATAATATTGGCCAATAATACAACCCTAGGGTCCATTACTACCTATCCACTTTTCGAAACAACACAATAGAAATCCAGCAGAAGTCGCAAACATTTCAAAACACTCTAAAAGAGTTGAGTTGGTACTGAGATTTAAATTAACAAATCTAAAGCCTCGTACACACGATCGGATTTTCCAAAGAGAATTGTGCGATGACAGGCTGTTGTCGGAAAATCGGACCGTTTGTATGCTCCATCGGACAATTGTTGTCGGATTTTCCGCGGACAAATGTTGAATAGCATGCTTTAGACCCCTTTCACACTGAGGAGTTTTTCAGGCGGTACAGCGCTAAAAATAGCGCTGCTATACCGCCTGAAAAACTCCCGCACTGCATACTCAATGTGAAAGCCGAGAGCTTTCACACTGAGGCGATGCGCTGGCGGGAGAGAAAAAAATCTCCTGCCAGCAGCATCTTTGGAGCGGTGAGAGGAGCAGCAGGTATTCCGCTCCTTCCCATTTAAAACAATGGGAAACCGCGGCAATACCGCCCACAATTAACCCTTTATCGGCCGCTAGCGGGGGTTAATACCGCACCGCCGCGGCAAACCCGACGGTATAGCGCCGCTATTTTTAGCGACGCTATACCGCCACCACCCTCCCCGCCCCAGTGTGATGGGGGCCTTAAAATTTTCCGCCAACAATTGTGCGTTGTCGGATTTTTCGATCACGTACAAACACGCATGCTTGGAAGCAGTGACCACCAAACACCACATTAGCAGAAGGTGCCCGGGGGGGGGGGAGGCTAAAGAGCTGACAAATCACATAGTACGTAACTCTGTTTAATGTTTGTTGGCTGACAATTGTGTTATTTGTATGCAAGACAAGTTCATGGCCACCGCCCTTCGGACAAAAGACCTACGCTTTGCCCGAGAAAAATCCAAACATGTGTACCCAATACAAGCAAAAAAGTACTCACGACCTATGAACTTACAACACACACAAAACTTTTTAGATATCCACTATTTGTTTTAAACAGGGGACTTCTTCAAGATCGCTTGGACTTTTTAACATGCTGACAATATAAGTCAATTTAAAAAAAAAAATGCTATTACTTGAAATAAAATTTGCTAAGAGATGACTGTAAACCTAGAAAAACAATCAAATCATATTAAAACTTGGAAACAGGAGGTAATAGACGCTGGGGAAATTTAAGATACTAGATTCATATTCATTCGGAAAGCTGTTGGAGAAAATAGAATGAGCTGTTTGCACAGGGCAGGAGAAGATGACGAACGTTTTATCTGGAAAATTACTTAATCTTGTAAATTTCATTAATAAAAGAAATATGTTCTGCGCCCATCATAATCCTGCAAAGAATGCATAATAGTTCGACTTGTGGAATTCAGAAAATCAATAACATTACAGGTAACTTTTCTTAATTTTTAAAGCAGAAGCCCCAAAAAAAAGCACACACACACAAAGTTAAAAAGATTACAGCCAATTAAATGATAAAAATTAAAAAAGTAGCTATGTCTCAATATTCACAAAATCAGGAGGATGTCCTGTGCAGTACTTTTTTCCCCCACCACAAGTTGTTCGCAGTCTGATTGCAAGCATCACTTACTTACTCTGAGCCCAGGTCATTGTGGATATGCCCCAGCCTGCAATTCGACAATAAAAAGAAAAGCAGTAAAGCAAGGAGCTCATCCCTCCGTCACTCTGCACTATCAGCATAATTCTTGCCAGCACATAAACAGACTGGCTTCTTGTACTGCTTCTTGCCCTTACAATCCAGGCCTGTTGTATAGGCACTGTAAGAGGCTGATATCAGGTCACGTTCAGGTACTTGCACTACTTCCATTTAACAAAAATATAAATAAAAAATTACTGATATATTAATTACCAATTATTTTTATTATTAATTAAATGATTATAGAGCTGCATTATTCTGTGTACATTCTGTCCAAAGTTTAGCTTCATAGTAGAATGGCAGTTTTTTTTATTTTTTTGTGTTATTTTGGTTCCAATTCTTCTTATTTCTCCTCTCTAGTCCAAAATGCAAAAAAAAAAAAGTCTGGAATTTCACCCAAAGTATGTTCACCCAAACAGACAGGGAGTTCTCAGTAATACCTAAGTGTTCATAACTTTCCTCTGCTCCGTATGAAACACTGGTGTCACACTCCCCCTGCTGGATGCTTCATAGGAATAAATGTAGAACAGGGCAGGGAACATATGGCACCACTGCTGCCCATAAAAAGGAGGTAGAAATGGTAATCTGCAATGATGCACGCATCCAAAGATCAGCTATATTTGTTTTGGTTTTTTTGTATACATTTTATTTTAGGGTCAGGATTATCACATAATAAGTTTTTCAGGCGCTTTAGCGCTAAAAATATCGCCTGTAAAGTGCCTGAAAAAAGCCTCAGCTGCAATCCCAGTTGAGGAATAGAGAAAACAGCAGTTTAAAAACACATACAAGCTTTGAAAAAATAAAAACAAACATTAAAGGCTAGGTTCACACTGCTCTGAACAGATTTTGATCCGACTTTCAGAGCGATTATGTAGTGCAACATGGATACTACTTAGCCGAGGCATTCCACACTGGGGCACTGCGCTGGCAGGACGTCAAAAAAAAGTCCTGCAAGCACCTTCTTTGCAGCGCTTTAGGAGTGTCGCTAAAAATAGCGTCGCTTTGCCACCGGCGCCCGTGCGCTGCGAGTGTGAAAGCACTCTAATTGAACAAGCTAAAGTTAGAAGCTGATTGGCTACCATGCACAGCTGCATCAGATTTTGTACTCTCCAGGTCTAGTAAATCAACCCCATAGTGCTTTTAGAATCATTCACCATGCGCTGTATTAAAAGTTTATATGTTTGTAGATTTAAGATATACTTATAGCAAAAAAATAGAGAAAACAGCAGTTTAAAAAACATACAAGCTTTGAAAAATAAAAACAAAAACATTAAAGGCTAGGTTCACACTGCTCTGAACAGATTTTGATCCGACTTTCAGTGCGATTATGTTGTGCAACATGGATACTACTTTGATAGTGGTTTGCATATTTTCGTGTTGCACGGAGTCGCATATGATTTCTCCTTTTCATGTGATTCTGTGCAACTCAAGTCGCACCTAAAATCAGACCAGTGTGAACCTGTTCTAACTTCTAACCCCAACCATTTTATTTAAAGCAGAGTTCCACTGAAGAAAAAAATAAAAATTGCAGATTTTTTTTTTTTTCCTTTGGCAGAACTCTGACCCCAACCATTTTATTTAAAGCAGAGTTCTGCCAAAGAAAAAATAAATAAAAATCAGCAACTTAAAAAAAAAAAAAAAAAAAAAAGTTTCTTCACTGGAACTCCGCTTTAAATAAAATGGTTGTGGTCAGATATAGGTCAGGTTCACACTGGTCTGATTTTAGGTGCTACAAAAAAACTTTTAATAATCAGACAAATCACCTGTCCCACGGTCCAGCGATGCGGGTGTATGAAGCCCCACTCCTCTTCAGGGCGTCGGCTTTCGTACTGTGGGCACTTGGCTGTGGCTTCACAGCCGTGGCCACACTGCGCGTGTGTCGAGTCGCGCTGAGCGCTGTGAATGGCCAGGCAATCTTCTGGGACCTGTGATGTGTCCCAGAAGATTGCAGGGAGGGAGGGGGGAGAGGTGAACTTCCTTCTGGTGCCGCAGAGCCAGGGGAGGAAGTGGGAGCTAGATGCCTCTAAAAAGAGGGTATCCCCATCACCATCACTTAAAGCGGAAGTTCAATTTTTGGGATGAACTCCGCTTTCACTTTTAAGTAAAAAAAAAAAAAAAAAAAAAAAAAACTTATACCATTAATATTCTAGAGCATATGTGGGAATTGCAATTAGTTGTGCTCTGGTGCCACTTGGCTTTAACACTATATGGGCAAATGTTTGTGCACATCTGACCATCATCACACCTATAGGAGTTTGCTGAACATCCCATTCCAAAACCCTTGTGTTTGTAAGGGGCATTTTTCTTTCTTTTTTTCATTTGTAGATGGAGTGTTAAAGACCCTCTGTCAGGTTATTGCTATCCGTGTCCCTGTGGGCAGATTGACAGCTGCCATCAGGGCAAGCCATAGATGATGCAATTTTCTTTCCTGCAGCCACAGGCTGAGAAAGGCATCAGTCCAGACACCTGGCGGATCCAGACTTTGTCAGGATGACGTGGTGCCTAAACTGATTTCCAGTGACGTCAGCAGAGAGTCGCTCTCTGCTGAAAACGGGTCAAAGAAGTGCAAAATGAATTGCACGTCTGTGACCCAAAGGAGAAGCCCAGCCAAACGAGCTCAGGCTGGACTTCTTTAATGCTTTTAAGAGTCTTATAAAAAGTGAAAATGCTCTAGATTTTTTTCTGCCAAGGTAACTGGCTTTTTTTTCTTTTTTAAGCCCAGTGTCCATGGACCCTGAATATGTTAAAGGAGGTATCAAACTATTGTCTTTCCTTAAAACCCGTGGTTGAAGGAAATAAAATTGTAAACGATCACCTTGTAAAGCAACCCATTCAGTTTAAAATAGAAATGTAATGCAAAACACTTTTTGCATGCATATTAAAAAGCATTATAAATACAATTTTTCCCCCATTTTTAATAAGTGATCACATTCCCTCTGTTCTCAGCTGCATAAGCTGGGGAGAGGAGAAGCAGCAGCAGTACACCGAGCTTCCCAGTATATGGCTGAGAAGCGGAGGCGTGTCAGGATAAGTTTGATCATTGGAGGAGAGTACACCAAGTTCTCAACATAGCTAGTGTAAATAACCTGTCACTCACAGCAAGGGGGTGGAACGGACTAAGGTTTTTCTCTGTAAGTCAGTTTTATTTCACTGAACAATAAAAGAGGATTGCTCAGAGCTGGATTAACTCTGTGTGGCAAGACTGGGTACAGATGATAGGAAATCTTATACTCTGCATTGTGACTTCAAAAAAATAAAATAAAAAAAATTTAGGTTTACATCTACTTTAATGTATGTCCAACCTTAGTAGCCCTCATTAGCTCTAATTAACTTATTACTCCCCTCTTCCCTCTCTATTTTATATTATTTTTGTATACAAAAAAACTTGTGTTTGTTTGTTTTTGCAGGACCACAATATAAAAATAAAAAAAAATACACAAAATTGAAAAAAAAAAATCCTTTATTTCATTTGTAATTAAACGTTGCCAAACATTGTACCAAACAAAACAAAATGTTATGTATAAAAATAATAATTCTCTTAATATAATCTCTGTGATGCTTATACCACCTACCTACATGTGAACCTAGCTGTCCGCTTTTCCTGTGAATCCCCACATACGACAATAGATATCATATATCTCAACAAAAAGAGAAAAAACAGAAAGCGATAAAAAAAAAAAAATTGCATAAGAACTACAAAGCTCAGCAAGCCCTATATAAACTGAACAATACAGTCGCCATCTGGAAAAAAAAAAAAAAAAAACAATCAAAAATGACCTGATGCAAAACAAAATTCATTAATTAACAATCCAAAATTTTAAGCTATACATAAAAATTATAAAATACTTTTTCTCAACAGGTTTACTAGAATTGACAAAAAAAGAAAAGAAAAAGTTTTTAGTCACTTTGTTCAATTTTTTTTCCACAAAAAAAAAAATAATATACTGTGATTATATATATATACATTATATACATATATATATATATATATATATATATATATATATATATATATATATATATATATACACATACACACACACACACACACACACACATTCCAATATACTGATACAAAAAAATAAAAACTGATCAGTTGAAAGAGCAGAGGTTAAAACAGATATAAACCCCAACTGAATATTGTTTATTATGCTTCAGCACTGAATTTTATAAACAATGGCTATTTTATATTTTAATTAAATACTAATTTTCTATCTGTTGTGCATCTCTTGCAGACACTTTGCAACCACTTCCTTTCTACATGCACTCCATGCATGACCGCATGGCAAATTTTCAAGATGAGTTCCCTGATGGTGTCAACAATACACCATGCCTGCAACATTTTAAAGGCCAACATCAAAGGCCAATGTGACTGGATAACAACACAAAAGCAAAATAAGAGTCCTGGGAGACAGGGACGGAGCGTTGTCACCCTATAACGTTAAGTGCTTGAACAAGGACCACAGCAAAATCACAAGATTTTATTTTATTGAAATGTGCAGATTTTAAAAACATTAAAACATTACTTTTGAAATGACCATTAATATATTAGGGTTTATACGACGTTTTAGTGATTGGGTTTACATTGAGTCAATATTAGCATGTAACCTCAGCTGCCTATAGCTGTGGATTTTGAGTAATAGTAGCAAATAACAAATTTGCCAACAATTACAGATACTGTATAAACCACCTACCAGCACTAAATACATAAAACTCACATTGCAGTGGAAAAAAAATACTATTCTTCAGAAATAAACCCCATGCGAGCATGATATTGACTTCTTGGTCACTCTCAAATTAAACTCAATGAATACATTTCTAGGTGGAAGCAGAGCAATATTTTTCCACTGTGCACAGCCACTGAACACCCAGCAGTCACGGTATGAATTTTACAGCCCTGGGGCAGAAGGCTGGAAAGCTTCTTTTATAACGCAGAGCTTGGCCGGATCGAGAAGGTGGTGGGATGTATCAATACCACTGCCATTTTTTTGTTCCACTTGCTGGTTTTCCTGTCAGAGAGAACATCAAACATGGTTGCGTGAAGTTTAACATCGCTATTCAGGACATTAGACCTAATGTAGTTGAAATTATGGACACAGAACCCTAGGCTGGAGGAAGGGAAAATGTAAGAGGAAGAAAAAAAAAATGAACGCTGTAATGTACAAAACTTCCCAAGAGCGCTTAGAAATGTTTTAACCACGCTGCATCAAAAATCGTCATGCAACAGAATTTACTCCGGAGAAAACGTTTAGTAAACTTGCCCTCTTGTGAATTTGATTTAACATTGTTTCGTTTTTTTTTATTTTTATTATGAGATATTATGTACAAATTAAATCCTAATTTTAAGTTAAGCAAACAAAAAAAACAAGAACCCTACTGCTACCTACATATCCTATTAAGAGTCTCTTGAAAGCCTACCCAGCTGGGATTAATTTCCTGTGCAAGTTCAATGTCAGATGGCATGAGGAAGACGTCACATGGACCCCCCCCTACCTGAAAGCAAAAAAGGTATTTCACAGGGGTCTTAAACAGAGAAACGGGAATGTGGCAAAGGTGCGTAAAAGTGAGTAATATGTGTCCTCGGGAGGACCTCTCTTAAGGACAGACCATCTCACCAAATACCATTCCCTCCGCCTGAGGGAATACCATTTCCTCCTATACCATCCTCTCCTCCTGAGAAGACTCTGCTCCACCTAATACCATCCCCTACATCTGAGGAGACCCCACCTCATCCAATACCATTCCCTCCTCTTGTGGAGGGCCAGTCTCACCTAATACCATCCCTTCCACCTGAGGAGATACCATCTTCTCCTATACCAGTGATGGTGAACGATCATGCACTCTGCATGTAGTTGAGCATCATGGGAAATGTAGTTCCAAAACATCTGAGGTGCCAAGGTACGCCCTCACTGCCCTTTACCATCTTCTCTACCTGACAAGACCCTGTGTCACCTTATATCAGACCTTCCACCTGAGGAGACACATCTCACCTATTACCATCCCCTACACCTGAGGAGACCTCCTCCTCATATAATATCCCCTCCACCTGAGAAGACCCATCTCACCTAATACTACACCCACTATCTGAGGAGACCCCCTCCTCATATAAAATTATCCCCTCCACCTGAGAAGACCCTGCTCCACTTAACACCATCCCCATATCTAAGGGGACCCCACTTAATTTAATACCATCCCCTCCATCTGAGGAGATTCCATCTTCCCTTATAACATCCCCCCTCCCCCACCTGACAAGACCCCCAAGTCACGTAATACCATGCCCTCCATCTGAGGAGGCCTCACCTCACCTAATACCATTTCCTCCACCTGAGGAGACCCCATTTCACTGAATACCATTTCCTCCACCTGAGTAGCTACCGCCTCACCTAATACTGACCCTTCTACCTGCAGAGACCCCACCTCACCTAATACTACCCCTCCTTCTAAACAGACCCAAAAACTAGTCTAATATCAGAGACACCACCTGAGTCCTGACCTTTCCCTTCTTTCCACCTTAGGGGAAAAAATAAAAATGAGTCTGGATGGGCTTTCACTTTGCTCTGGCTGATCAAAGAGATAAAATCTCTTAAACATACGGTGTACATCCTAACCAAGTTAAAGAACCTTAAAAAAATCTATCCAGATGGCGGATATGGTAGAAGAAGAGCACATCAAAGAGGAGTATAACTGGGTCAGTGGGGAAGGCGGGTTGGCATGAGCTTTTGAGGTAAACTTTCACTGCCCTGAAAAGGACAAATTGATATTTTTCCTTAATTTAGATTTTATTTAAAGGAAATCTATGACAAAATAGAGAGAAATCTGAAGTTCCTTCAAGTTCCACTGATGCAAAAGCTCACATCAGACTGCACTGGCTATTTAAAAAAAATACATACAAAAACTTGCCCCCGAGGCTTCATCTCCACCAATATTTTGATTGTTGTCAAGACAAATTTCTTCCCGTCGACGAGATGGAAATAATGTTTATTTCTGCATTTTGATTAGAGCACATCTCAATTAAAATGCAGCTGATTTTATTTCACACGTCCCGCCGCCAACGAGCTCGTCCTTTAATCTGCGCTAATAGGCTCTGGCACTCTCAGCTTCCCGCTTTCAAGCGAATGGCAGGCCTTGTCCGGTCGCATAACGCTGCGGCGCGTTTTCTCGGGTGCCTAGGGAAATGTGACCGTTTTATTTTAGAGATGTGTTAATAGGCTGGATTTACTAATTAATGAATAAACAGCACCGCTTCTAAAAAAAAAAAAAAAAAAAAAAATACGAAGGGAAATAGGAAACGCTGAAAGGCCCAAGGAAAAATCATTTGAATCTAATAATTAGCAACTGCAAAAAAAATAATAATAATACACGGGAAGAATCTAACCAAGATCATGCGTCAGAGAGATAGAAAGATATTTTGCCCATTGTTTTGTTATTCACTTACACACATACACACACAGACACACACACACACACTATATTATCTTTACACACACATGAACTTAAATGGTACGCGAGTTTTAGTCCGTAGGGTTCAATATTTAGTTGGCCCACTCTTTGCAGCTATAACAGCTTCAACTCTTCTAGGAAGGCTGTCCACAAGGTTAAGGTGTGTATCTAAGGGAAATATTTAACCATTCTTTCAGAAGCGCATTCGTGAGTTTCAGCGCTGATGTGGACGAGAAGGCCTGGCACGCAGTCTCTGTTCTAATTTATTCTTATCGGGTTGAGATCAGGACTCTGTGCAGGCTAGTCAAGTTCCCCCAGGTTGTTTTTCAGGGGGTTGGGATAGTTTCAGTGAAGGAAACCTATAAGGCGTCAGCATACCAACACATTTTGGACAATTTCATGCTCCCAACTTTGTGAGAATAGTTTGTGGATGGCCCCTGAACTCAGACCAATAGAACACCTTTGTGAAGAATTAGAGCTGAGACAGTGAGCCTTCCCGTCCACATCAGTGCCTGACCTCACAAAACGCGCTTCTGGAAGAACGGTCAAACATTCCCATAGACCCCTAAACCTTGTGGACAGTTATTCCAGAAGAGTTGAAGCTGTTAGAGCTGCAAAGGGTGGGCCAACTCAATATTGAACCCTACAGACTAAGACTGGCGTATCATTAAAGTTCATATGTGTGAAAAGGCAGGTGTCTCAATGCATTTGGTAATATATATATATATATTACACATACATACATATATACACAGTGGGGATCGAAAGTTTGGGCACCACAGGTAAACATTTGTATTAATGTGCATAACAAAGCCAAGAAAAGATGGAAAAATCTCCAAAAGGCATCAAATTACAGATTAGACATTCTTTAATATGTCAAAAAAAGTTAGATTTTATTTCCATCATTTACACTTTCGAAATTACAGAAAACAAAAAAATGGCGTCTGCAAAAGTTTGGGCACCCTGCAGAATTTATAGCATGCACTGCCCCCTTTGCAAAGCTGAGACCTGCCAGTGTCATGGATTGTTCTCAATCATCGTCTGAGAAGACCAGGTGATGTCAATCTCAAAGGTTTTAAATGCCCAGACTCATCTGACCCTCCCCCAACAATCAGCACCATGGGTTCTTCTAAGCAGTTGTCTAGAAAACTGAAACTGAAAATAGTTGACGCTCACAAAGCTGGAGAAGGCAATAAGAAGATAGCAAAGCGTTTTTAGATGTCAATATCCTCTGTTTGGAATGTAATTAAGAAATGTCAGTCATCAGGAACAGTGGAAGTTAAAGCAAGATCTGGAAGACCAAGAAAGCAAGATCTGGAAGACCAAGAAAAATATCAGACAGAACAGCTCGCAGGATTGTGAGAAAAGAAATTCAAAACCCACGTTTGACTGCACGATCCCTCCAGAAAGATCTGGCAGACACTGGAGTTGTGGTACACTATTCCACTATAAAGAGATACTTGTACAAATATGGTCTTCATGGATGAGTCATCAGAAGAAAACCTCTTCTACGTTCTCACCACAAAAATCAGCGTTTGAACTTTGCAAATGAACATATAGACAAGCCTGATGCATTTTGGAAACAAGTTTTATGGACCGATGAGGTTAAAATATAACTTTTTGGCCGGAATGAGCAAAGGTATGTTTGGAGAAGAAAGGGCACAGAAATTAATGAAAAGAACCTCTATCCAACTGTTAAGCATGGGGGTGGATCAATCATGCTTTGGGGTTGTATTGCAGCCAGTGGCACATGGAACATTTCACGAATAGAAGGAAAAAATGGATTCAATAAAATTCCAGCAAATTTTGGATGGTAACTTGATGTCATCTGTGAAAAAGCTGAAGTTAAAGAGAGGATGGCTTCTACAAATGGATAATGATCCTAAACACACCTCAAAATCCACGGGGGATTACATTAAGAGGCGTGAACTGAAGGTTTTGCCATGGCCTTCACAATCTCCTGACCTTAACATAATTGAAAATCTATGGATAGACCTTAAAAGAGCAGTGCGTGACAGACAGTCCAGAAATCTCAAAGAACTGGAAGACTTTTGTAAGGAAGAATGGGCAAAGATACCTCAAACAAGAATTGAAAGACTCTTGGCTGGCTACAAAAAGCGTTTACAAGCTGTGATACTTGCCAAAGGGGGCAGTACAAGATATTACCTCTGCAGGGTGCCCAAACTTTTGCAGACATCATTTTTTTGTTTTCTGTAATTTTGAAAGTGTAAATGATGGAAATAAAATCTAACTTTTTTTTTACATATTATAAGAATGTCTAATCTGTAATTTGATGCCTTTTGGAGATTTTTCCATCTTTCCTTGGCTTTGTTATGCACAATAATACAAATTTTTACCTGGGGTGCCCAAACTTTCGATCCCCACTGTACATATGTCTCCTATAGATCGTCTTTGCCTGAGGCTCGCACAATAGCCAATATAAAAGTATACATACTCCTAATGCATAAGTCTTCTGGCTAACCCAATGACAGCATGGGCCTCGCGTCTTTGGCCCCGCTATAGCAATAGATGGTTCATACTTCTGCAAAAGGAGGAAGTGGGTGGAATTATGTTGGCTGTGATTAAACCTGAAAGACTGGTGACATCAGTGGCAAAGAGGACATGTTGTGGAGAACAGCTCTGGGTTGAAGGCGAGTTCTGAAGCAAAAATACACTTTTTTTTATTGAGCTATTAGATTTTTTTTTTTTGGTGGAGTCCTGCTTTATTGTTGAACTAAAAGACAACATTTGGGGAATCTTACTTTCATTGTTGGTTGTAATGATAAACAGAAAAAAAAAAAGCTCCCTATGGGGGCACAGACAGCAATTAAAACCTGACAGGTGTTTTAATCTCTCTACTTTGGGTTTCCTCACTGCTTAAAAAGCACTGGGCAGGTGGCACGGACAGGCTCAGCAACATATATATACGCTGTTTCGCAAATGCACACTGGTGCGACCCCTGTAACTCCTGTGTCCAATTACGGTTCCTGGTACATTGCTTCGCATTGAGATTACATGATTACAATGTATCCATTCCTAACAGCTGTGCTTTCTTTAGTAATACTTTGATTGGCCCACAGCTATCACATGGATCCTGAGCCAATCACAGCACCCTGTACCGTGGGATTACCCAATCACAGCATGTCAACAGAAAGCAAGATGTCATGAATGGAAACCTCTTCATGACAGTTCAAAGACTGCTGTTACAGTGTTAAAAAAAAAAAAAAAACACACTAGAGTAATCACTATTTTGACACTGAACTACTCCGCTGAAAGTATGCATAAACAAACCAATTTTTTTGTCTTTTTTTATTTAGATCACAAAAAGTAAAAAACCCGGTGGAGGAAAAAAAAAATTATATACCGTATATAAAAAATGCTCTAGTCCTGAAGAGGGTAAAATATTCTGGAGGTCAATTGGTTAACTGCTGAAGAAGGATCCAGTGTATGGGATGAGTAACACAAATGATTGTACATACTTGGGTTTTTTTTTTGTTTTTTTATTAACCACTTAAGCCCCGGACCAATATGCAGCTAAATGCCCAGAGGTGTTTTTACAATTTGGCACTGCGCTACTTTAACTGGTAATTGCGCGGTCATGCAATGTTGTACCAAAAAAAAAAAAATGCATCCTTTTCGTCCCACAGATAGAGCTTTCTTTTGGTGGTATTTGATCACCTCTGCGGTTTTTATTTTTTGTGCTATAAACAAAAATAGAGCGACAATTTTGATAAAAAATGCAATATTTTTTACTTTTTTCTAGAATAAATATCCCCCAAAAATATATAAAAATACTTTTTTTTCTCCTCAGTTTAGGCTGATACGTATTCTTCTACATATTTTTGGTAAAAAAAAAAAAAAAAAAAAAAAACGCAATAAGCGTTTATCGGTTGGTTTGCGCAAAATGTATAGCGTTTACAAAATCGGGGATAGTTTTATTGCATTTTTATTTTTTTTACTACTAATTGCGGGGATCACTGATTTTTTTCATGACTGCGACATTATGGTGGACACATCGGACAATTTTGACACATTTTTGGGACCATTGTCATTTTCACAGCAAAAAGCGCTATAAAAATGCACTGTTTACTGTGAAAAATTACAATTGTAGTTTAAGAGTTAACCACTAGGGGGCACTGTAGGGGTTAAGTGTGACCTCATATGTGTTTCTAACTGTAGGGGGGCGGGGCTGGATGTGTGACGTCAGTGATCATCTTTTCCTATATCAGGGAACAGACGATCGCTGACATTGTCACAATGAAGAACGGGGAAGGTGTGTTTACACACACCTCTCCCCGTTCTTCAGCTCTGGTGACCGATTGCGGGACACCGGCCGCGATCGGGTCGCGGGTCCCGCGGGCGGTCACAGAGCTTCTGACCGGGCCGCGAGCGCGCCGAAGAGACACGTACAGGTATGAGATTGTGCCCAGCCATGCCATTCTGCCGACGTATATCGGCGTGAATGGGTCCTTAAGTGGTTAAGAGGTGATGGGCTGAAAACCTTATTGGTCTCTGGTTTTCTTTGCTGCAACCTGGCACCAAGTTGCAGTCCTCAGGATCAGCCCACTAAGGGGTTGCTGGACAGAAGGACTAGAACTCGGAGATTGTTAATAAGGCATCTGACAAGAAAGTGGTCAGGTCAGAGGTCAAGACAAGCAGGGAAGAGGGTAGTCAGGTCCAGGCAAAGGCTGAGGCAGGTGACAGGTAAGAGAATAGTTTGGTCCAGGCAGAGGTCGAGGCAGGTAGCAGGTAAAAGAGTGGCCAGGTCCAAGCAGAGGTCAAGGCAGGCGACAGGCAAGTCACAGTTGTAGGTCCAGGCAGAGGTCAAGGCAGGCAACAGGCAAGTGAGATTTGTAAAGTCAGACAATCCAGGTCGGTAATAGGCAGGCAACAGCAGGTTCAGTATTACAGCAATCTAGCTCCAGGGTACCTAGTGATAAGACATAGCACCAGCCACTTCAAAGAATGCAGCTTAAAATAACTTCCTGGTCAGAACACATGCCCAGTCAACACGTGCTGATGCACACAGGAAAAATGTACCCTTGGAAACCTCGAAATCCTGGAGGTCACGAGACTCCTGTAGATCCAGGAATTCTGGACCTACCATAACATGTGCAATTTTTATGTTGACTAGCTAGATCAAGTGATGGGAAAATGTTGTATTGTTCAGTATAAAAACAAAGTTAGCTTATCCCCAAACATAAACTAACCATCTGAATAAACAGGTGATCTTCAGTCAAACATTAATTTATCTAAGAATGATTGTTCATACAAAAGATCTTTCTTAAATGGACAATCAACATAATCATCAATCTGTAAAGCTTTTTTCCATATTAAAATATTCAGATCATTTTATTAAATACACCCCTGTGTTACATGCACCTGCCAGCAAAATTTCAACTACATTTCATACAGTTGTTTGTGTATTTTTCAAAAGAAAATTTTTGTACAAAACCACGTTCCTTTACACGTCTGTTCACATGTCTGGTGTATGTTGGTAACCAACATAAATGTGTATCCAATAAAATGTGGAAATTTCACATACACAGTTGTGAATGTCATCAATAGCTCCCTCACATAAAGCGTACTATGTCACTCTTCTCCTTTTAGTACAATGAACTGGCGACAGAAGAACATTACGGTTGGGACTAAACCATGTGGATCTCTGCAGGAAGCACAAAGCCACAGTCCTGCCAGTAAGACACACTGGTATCAGTGGCGGATTGGCTGCATGCTCAGCCTGGGATGAATGGCCATCGTACACTCTGCGGCTCGGAAAGCCTCTGTCACCCATCTTATGGGCACATTTCCTTCCTCATTTCTAACACCTGCCATAACATGATTACCCTCTACAGCTCCTTCACAGATGTTGCATAATCCTAGGCTTCAATTACCAGCTTACAGAACATATCTACATCGCCTTCAACTCTTCTAGTGACACAATAATTGCAATTAGTAACACCAGCTATTCTAGGGAAGTGCAAACCAACTGAAATTTTCTTTCTCCTTTAGAGAAAAATAAAAAAAACAACAAGTACCCATAAAAACACCTAAATACTCCTTTCAACATCACTTAAGACTGACATCTCCTTTTACAGCTCCAGGCTGATTCATATGCTAAGTTCTTATATCTATAGGAGATTCCACATAGCCATAGAATAGAGATAGAAAGATATCCATCCTCACCAACATCCCACTTGACAAATTATGTAGTTGTGTTCCCCGATGGGATCTTCCATAAGGAAAATCAACATCTTAGAGTGCAGAGATTAATGTTCACTAAAAAGTTGAAATACTAGCTTAGGGTGGGGCTCGATATTTTAAGCCAAAAGCTGACCATACACACATAGGGCCAGATTCACAGCGGACTTACGACGGCGTATCTCCACATACGCCTTTGTAAGTCCGAATGTGAGCCGTTGTATCTATGCGCCTGATTCTTAGAATCAGTTACGCATTGATTTGGCCAAGATACGAGCGGCGTAAGTCTCCTACGCCGTCGTATCTTGGGGTGCATATTTACGTTCACGTCACAGGCAATGGGCCTGGCGTATCTTATGGCGTAAATTCGACGTGATACTGAGCATGCGCGCGCATGCGCCGTTCGTTAGGCGCGTCATTTACGTGGGGTCACGATTGATTTACATACAACACGCCCACCTCTTCCACATTTGAATTACGCGGGCTTACACCGGCCCATTTACGCTACGCCGCCGCAACTTACGGAGCAAGTGCTTTGTGAATACTGCACTTGCCCGTCTAAGTTGCGGAGGCGTAGCGTAAATAGGATACGCTACGCCCGCACAAAGATACGCCAGGATACGTTAATCTGGCCCATAGATTTAGTTTACCTACCTGCCTACCAGGTCAATTCTGACACTTCTCTCCTACATGTAAAAATATTTTTTTTAAACAGACCCTGTAGAATAAAATGGTGGATGTTGTATATTTTAATGTCACGCAAGTGGTTTTTCAAACGCAATTTTTTTTGGATGAAACACAATTTAATGAGTTTTAATGCGCAAGAGCACAATATAATACCCAATTGTTTGGGAATATAGAAAAGATGATGTTACGCCGAGTGAATGGATAGCCAACATGTCACACTTTAAAACTGCATACGGCCATGGAACGGCACCAAACTACGGTACCTAAAAATTTCCATAGGCAACGCTTTAGAAGCCTTTACACGTTACCAGTTTAGAGTTATACAGGAGGCTGGTCCAAGAATTATTGCTCTCGCTATATGGTTCGCGGAGATACCTTACATGTGTGGCACAGACACCGTTAACATATACGTGCGCAACCAATGCATGCGCTTGCCTTTGTGTGCAAGGGGGGAACTTTTATTATTTATATTTTTACACTGCTAATTATTTTATCACTTTTATTGCGGTCACAAGGAAACATCCTTTGTGACAGCAATAGGCATTGACAGGTACTCTTTATGGCGCAATCTGGTGTCTATCAAACCCCAGATGTCTCCTCTGCCCTTACAAGCATCTGATTACACCAAGATCGGTGTGATCAGATACTTCACCAATTTAAAAATAAAGCTGTTTACATTTAGAAAACCAGAAGTGACAAAAATGTAGGAATCGCCCAAAATTCAAGCCACGTATGGAAACCTAAAATGTATTGCGCAGTAACTCATAGAAATAGACATAAGGTTACTATGGGTTTCTGAATGTCCCAAACCCTATCACATTAACTAGATTTTTTTTGGGGGGGGGCAGCAATTATGATGCTAAGAACAAATGTCTAAAAAGGGACAAATTAATCAACATTGTCTTGTTTTCAGTTCGCAACAGTTTTCAAACTGTACAGTATTTAGAGGCCTGCTAGAAATGCAAGCACATATCTAACAATATATGTTTTCAGACTTCTAAGTAACAGCGCAGTGTTAATAAAGAGGAGCTCTGGGCTCCTTCAGAAAAAAATAGAAGTCAGCAGCTACAAATACTGTAGCTTCTGACTTTTAAGATTAGGAGACTTACCTGTCCAGAGATCCTGCAATGTCCTCACTCGAGCCGCTTCTTCAAACAGCTTTGGGTGCAGGTGCCTGCATCTCTAGTAAGTGAAACAGGAAGTGAAATCTTCAGGAATCATGCTGCCCCTTGTGAATGGTCCTATAGTGTTCTGGTACCTGTGATTTGTCCTAGAAGGCTGAGGGGGGGGGGGGATATCTGAGCCAGAGGTGGGAGGGGCTACCTGTCCAAACCAGGTGCTCTCCCCCAAAAAGTGACAAATGTGGCAGTGGAGGGTGCAAACAAGTGGAGCTTCCTCTTTCGGGTGGAGCTCTGCTTTAAAGAGGTTTTCCAAAAATGTAATATATTGCAGCCAATCATTAGATGTAGGTGCTGTACCAGTTTTTTTTTTTTTTTTAGGATCCCCCCCCCCCCCCTGTTTTTACCTGCCGATCTGGCCAGCAACACTCCTCCTGTATTAGGCCCTTTTTACACCAGCGGACCGGACCGATCAGTTTTTTGGGCAGACCCGATCGGACCCTCCAGTCTCCTCAACAAGGCAGCTGGTGTCAAAAGACGTGTCCATTTACACCCGCCAAAATCTGACTGTCTGCTTAAAACAGACGGATGCGGATCCACCACCTGGTGGATCGGATCGCAGTGGGGTGTAAAAATACAGATGGTCCATTTACATCCGACCGCTCATAGAGGAGAGCAGGCTGTGTCTGTGTCAGCTTTGCATAAGCAGAGCAGACATGGACCAGTCATTCACCTGCTTAGCGAGGATCAGCGGACAGATTCCCCGCTGAGTAGGCAGACTCCAACGGAGAACATCCATGTGTAAGGGGCCTTATGCCTGGTACACACAATAATATTATTATCATTATTAATAGATTGCATGCTAGTCTCCACATCGAAAATTAAGAGGTTACTAAACGTACAAAAATTCCCGCACGACAGAATACAACGTTTATAGTGATGTAATGTGTTGTATTGTATTCTTTCATTTCTGAGCATGCTTGTCTTGGTCTTTGATTTTTTTTTAGACGAATGCTGTACTGATTAAAACAAAAATCGTATGATCCGGTATTTTACAAGAAACGTTTTCGTTCTTGCTCCCTCTGGATATTGTCGGATGAATTGTCGTGATCGGCTCTCGAAAGTTGTGTACGAACGATTAGATTATCATACGATCACTCTGAAAGCGATTTTTTTCATCTGATTATCTGATCGTGTATACTAGGCATTAGGCCGCGTACACACGATCGGTCCATCCGATGAGAATGGTCTGATGGACCGTTTTCATCGGTCCAAACCGATCGTGTGTGGGCCCCATCGGTTAGTTAACCCTCGGTCAAAAAAAATAGGAACTTGCTTTAAAATTTAACCGATGGACGCCTAACCGATAGGTCAAAACCGATTAGTTAAAAATCCACGCATGCTCAGAATCAAGTCGACGCATGCTTGGAAGCATTAAACTTTTTTTTCAGCACGTCGTTGTGTTTTACGTCACCGCGTTCTGACACGATCGGTTATTTAACCTATGGTGTGTACGCACATCAGACCATCAGTCAGCTTCATCGGTTAACCGATGACAACGGTCCTTCGGACCGTTCTCATCAGATGGACTGATCGTGTGTGTACGAGGCCTTAGGCAGACCGTTTTCATCGGACATGTCCGCTGGGAGATTTCGGTCTGATGGCTGTACACACCATCAAACCGAAATCCCCGCGGACAGAGAACGCGGTGACATAGACGACACCGACGTTCTCTATCGCGCAAGTTCAATGCTTCCACGCATGCGTCGAATCAATTCGACGCATGCGCGGGATTTCGGTCCGCTGGTTAGACGTACTAACCAGCGGACATGTCCGACGGACAGCTTTCCAGCGGACATGTTTCTTAAGAAACATTTATCCGCTGGAAATCTGTCCGCTAGCCTGTACACACGATCGGATCTGTCCGCTGAAACTGGTCCGCGGACCAGTTTCAGCGGACATGTCCGGTCGTGTGTACGAGGCCTCAGAGTCCCTCCATCCAGATGAAGGAGCACAGGGGGAATCTTTCAACAGCAGCATTGTCAGTCTGGGGGGGGGGGGGGGTGTTAGATGTACTAGCAGATTTAAAAACAGTAACAAATTGACGCCAAACTCCTGCTAATACTTTATAATCAGTTACAGCAAACAGTTTTTTCCTTTTTGGATAAAGGTTTTGCATAAATAAAAACTGATAATTTCAAGCACCCCTGCCACAGTTAAATGGTCTGTATCATCCCTGCAACTGCAAGAGAGCTTTTCTCTTAAAAAAAAAGAAAAAAAAAAAAAGAAAAAAAGAAGACTTGCTGGCTGGATCACCTGATGAAAATAGAAAACTAATGAAAAAAGAAAACCAATGCAGCTATCACAAAGAATTGGTAAGCTGCAATATAATAAATGTTTGCTTTTGGGTTTAAAGTGGTTGTAAACCCTTGAAAACAAGTTTATGCTACGGGTAACCCTTTATTAAGGCTTACCCAGGATATCTCCTAAACCTGCATGGTTTAGGAGATATCCCCTGTATGTGCCGATGTAATCAGCACATGTGCAATGGGGCAAACTGAAGCAATGGCACCTATGTGCCACTGCTTCAGTCTGTATGCCAGTGTCAGGGAGACGAGGATGGCTGTGGGGGCTTCGATGTGAGGTAATTCATAATGAGCTAGTATGCTGTGCATACTAGCTCATTATGCCTTTGTCTTGCAGGTTTTTTTTTTTTTTTCATTTTTTTTGTATGGGTTTACTTCCTCTTTAACACTGCTTTAAGACTGGCTAATTAGGTTAAAATTCCTCTCATTTAGCCCCTCGGGCTGAACAAGAGGAATCACTCAGTTCCCCCATCCACACTAAAACTTGGACATTCGTAGCACCTGTAGCTGTCTAAATACCTGAACAGTAACTGCATGTGATTTGATGCCGTCGTTGTGAGGCTGAAATTTTGTTACCCAGCTCACCTGATTTTTCAAATTAAGTTTGAGGAGTCTGGTTTTGCCACCCACAGCTTGAATTTTGGCCGATTCAACAGGAATTGGCTTAGGTTTGAGCTGTGTATGGCTAGCATAAGTCACAGACCCACCCTAAGGCTGATGTCAGGATGAGCTGGCGATTGGTAGCAAGAGGCTTCCAGTTTGTCTCTCTAAGGCCGTGTACAGACGACCAAACATGTACGATGAAACCGGTCTGCCGGACCGTTTTCACCGTACATGTCTGCCCGGGGATTTCTGTATGGTGGCTGTACTCACCATCATACAGAAATCCGCGCGTAAACAATACGCGGGGCGTGGCCGCGCCGTCGCGATAATGACGCGGCAACGTGGGCGGCCCTGCCAGTTCAATGCTTCCACGCATGCGTCAAAGTCATTCGACGCATGCGAGGGATAGCGGGCGCTCGGACATGTACGGTAGGTCTGTACAGACGACCGAACATGTCCGAGCGGACAGGATTTCAGCGGGCTGTTTTAAAACAAGTCCAGAAATATTTGCCTGCTGGAAAAAGGCCCGGCGGGCAAATGTATGCTGGAATCCTGTCCGCTCGGGCCTACACACGACCGAACATGTCTGCTGAAACTGGTCCGCGGACCAGTTTCAGCAGACATGTTCGGTCGTGTGTACGGGGCCTTATATCGCGAACATCTCAGCTCTGTTTCTCCGGCACAGAATTCAAACTGCTGGTACTAAAACAACTGAGACACAGAACATAAGTTTACATGGTGGGTGATTTGTAATATCATATACATTAAACATATATACTGTTTTTAATAGGAAGTGTTACATTTTCATCCAATGTACAAAGAAGTTTTCAGTATCTGGAATACAGAGTGAAAGTGACACACCCAGGGTGGCAGGGAGTAGACAGCGGGATTCAAACCCGGTTCTCCTTAAAAAACAATCTGTGTCAGTGTTACACAGCTGGCGACCTTAACTCCGAACAACTCCTACACCACATTACCCAACGTCTATTCATCAGAGGTGCTAGAGCTCTCCGCAGCCAAAAATTACTTGTGACATCATTATCATCATCCTTGCATTTGGTAGAAAAGTGCGCCCCCTACTGCAGGCAAGCAAAAAAAGACATCAGCAACAGAACTTTGCAACTTTTAAGCACCTTGCAACATCTACAAGAAAAAAAAATATTAAAAATCATCAAATTAGCGCAAGTGTGCCAATTTGCCTTTAATTACATTTCTCACTTTCGGAACAGATTACAACTTTTTTTTTACAGGCTGAACTGTGGTAAGATTTTTTTGTGGGGAAAATTGTTAAAAAAGAATAAAAAAACATAGCACATCAATAGAGTGGGTTTAGAAATGTCTTTACACCTTGACAAAATTGTCAGGGGGATAATTTAGATTTTCACATTAGAAGGAGCAACATTTTCAGTGCAGTATGACAAAAAATGAATAGGAATAAAAGAGACAAAATGTGCATTTATTTCAGCTATTTAATAAATTTTGTCTACATGGAACATATATCAAAATAGAACGGTTATCCTTTTCTCCCACATACTGACAGGTGAAAGGCCAGACCAGACCTTGTATAAAAAAAAAATGCATTGTTCACAATGACTTCCTTGCCCCTTGCTAAACCAGTGTTAGCTCTCTCCAGTCAATTATGTACCATAACATTTTGAAAATTAAATGTTGCAAATTTTTGGGCCCTCATTAAAAATTTTAAGAATGAGTCTTGCTCTCCCTTTTGGCTACTAAAAACAAAAAAGTGCCAAAGGGGACCAGTACAGCACATCAAAGTTGGTCCAGCTAGTGAACAAAAAGCAAGGAAAGGGTACTATTCAGACAGGGGAGTGAGCCAACACAGAGCGAAGTCTCAACTCCGGCCCTCCAACACCCATCCCTTAGAGGTACAGTAAAATCTCAGTAATTTAAGATTATTGCCAAAGAGCAAAGGGCAAAGAAGGCTTTTTAGAACCTTCATTTTTACACTTAACAGTCTTCATTATGGGGGCTAAATGAGTTTCTTCAACCCAAGTACTTAAAGAAGCTTCTATCATAAACAAAATCTATGATCCAACCTGACAGCCACTAATATATCTCGACCATAGTTAAGGAAAACTATAAAAGTTTAAATATACAGAGTGCTGCTTTCACACCCTGAAAATATAATGACATATTTGATAAGATGGTAAAAAAAAAAAAAAATGCAAAACTGAAAATGATGGCGTGCTGCCTTTATAATTTTATGCTTGCAAATAAAATCGCCATGTTTGCATATATAATCATACAGACCGTAATTTTTTTAAATACAGATTTTAAAATTCACCAGTAAAAATACAAAATAAACCTCTCGTATTACTTTGTGAAACAGAGTTAACAACTGTAACAACAGACAAGCACACCCAATGTATTACATTTTATTGTAATTATCTTTTCTTCTTTTTTTTTTTTAATCCAAACCAAATTACGTGACTGCAGATATAGTGCACAGAACACCGCCACAGTTACAAAGGCACGGCTTAATTAGGAAAAAATGGAAACATTTCAAAATCATCTTTCCATAGGTCCTTGATTAAAAATATATATCACACATTCAGTCTGAGTGTGTGATTTTTCTTGTTAACAAATGAAAGATGATAATTGCAAAGCCGCCAGCCGTCCAGGGATTAAAAAAAAGAAGACAGCTAATGGCACTAAAAAGATAAAATCATAAAATATAATTGTACGACTATAAACAATACAAAAAAAAAAATGAAAGGTCAGATGTATTTCTTATATATTTTGGTTTTTCACATTTTTCTACAATATATTTACATAATTTACGTCAAATTTAGATGACCTGTTATTTTTTTTATCTCAGTTATTTATAAAGGGTACCCAATGAAGGGTAGCCCTTAGAGCTAATAACAGTTATTAAAATTACTTGGAATGGACAGTATTACAGTGCTGGGAAGTTTGGATGTTTCCTATTCAGATTTGTCTACAGAAGTTAAAATTTGCACATAAAACATGAAGCTCTAGTAATAAGTTTGCACCTTTAGTCTCCCAACAAAGGCCAAGGTTTGTAATAGTCCCATTTCTGCATAAGTGAACTTGTAGGCTTGCTAACCCTGAGCCAGCAGCCATCCTGCTCTTGACAACAGCACAGCAGAAGCTGTGTTTGATCTCCACTGCACTCCTTAATCTATGTTGTCAAGGTTCACTTGTTGAAGGCTGTTTACTTATTCCCCTCCAACCAACTCACCCCCCCCCCCTTCCAACCACCCAAAAAAAAAAAAATACTTTCCCTCTCTTACTCAGACAATGCCTAATCCTGAGGCTACAGAAAGAAAAAGGAGAATACTTCCACAGCAATAAATCAATCATGCAACTCTTATTTTTTGTTTACTCAACAACTCACTTTTTAAAAGGATGCTATTATTGTTTTATTATTATTTAGCGAAAAATGTAAAAACAGTGCAAAGCATAAAAATGAGATGTATTTATCTGCATATAAAAACAAAAACTGTTAAGCACAAATACATAGAATTTCTACACACCTGGCAAAAGTCCGGTTGACTTGATTTCTAAACCCAAATGCTGGATTATTTTTCCACCTTCATCGCTTGCTACCAAAGCCTGGAAAGAAAAACACAGGATCATAGAGCAGTTTATTATGACAGGAAGGCTGAAAAAGTAATCTCCCAAAAAAAAAAAAAAAAAAAGCAAAGAAGGCAGAATAGACCAGGTGTCGCTACACACCTAGGTATGAAAAGGAAAGTGTAACCTGTCTGCTCTTCTGTTATTTTTGGTTTTGACACATACTCAAATCAAGACACAAAAGGAAGAATTGTCAGGGGTTTTAGACTAAGTATTAAGCACACAATTACACGTGTAAAATTTGCAGGTAACGTATTATTCTTTGTAGCTGACACATCAATGTGGTTACCAAATTTTCTTTTGTCAGTGAAAACTTGCTACCCCTTTTAAAAGGCCAGACTATAATTTTTCTGTTCAGCTCACACAATAATATAATATAATATATATATATATATATATATATATATATATATATATATATATATATATATATATATATATATATATATATATATATATATATATATATATATATATATATATATATATATATATATATATATATATATATATATTTTTTTTTTTTTTATATTACACTAAATTTTTATTACTATATATTTAGAGCCGGAATTTGTAAGCCCTTATTAGATAAAAAAAAAAAAAAAAGGCTCATGTCAGATGGTTCAAAGCCTCAGCGTTTATAAATTATAATCATCTTACAGATGGTATTTGTAGAAAAAGACTTGGAATGTATTATACCAGCAGTTACAAGAGAGGGAAGGCTGTCAACTTGCATTGGCATTTGGAATAAACTTTGCTGGGATTTTTATTTTTTTTCTTATAAAATGTTATTTTAGGCAACAATTTATCTGCTCGCTTTATTTATTTATTTTAGCATTTTCCTTCCGCAATGTGTTACAGGAAAAAAAAAATTATATAGAGCCAGCATGCAGGAACAGATAATGGAGTGAATCTTTATTTACACAATGAAAAAAAAAGTGCAAAAAATGTAAATACTCTACAAAACCAGCAAGGCAATCTGAAATTGATAAAGCCACCTGCATTAAGGAGGAGGCACAGAATAGATAAATGAGTTAATTAGCTATGAATAGAAGACTATTTGTGATGAAGCTAAAGTGGGTGGCTTGAAGAATTGGGGATTTTTAATCTGTAGGCTTGCAGCAAGGGACTTTTTTTTTTTTTACACTAAATTCTCTAAATATGTTTGTAGGAAACCTGGAAGGAACCAAGTATTTTTTTTTTAATCAGAGTATAGATTAGAAAGCATTTCAGGAAGTCTTGCTAGGCTGCTTGTTCCTGAAACTCTCATTATAATAAGTCAGCCAACTAGACTTGCAATAACAAGCATCTTCAAGTAAGGAGTAAGGACTGCGTGTGTGCATCCTCCTAGCCCCTGCGGCCAGCAGAAAGCAAAGGGCATATGCCATTTTTACTGCTTGCATGACGGTTGGGATATATTGCATTGCATAAGATGCAAAAATGGGAACCCTGGATATAATAGAGGGCTTTGCTCCCTTCTCTCTGAGCATCTACAATAGTTTTCAGAAGACTGCTGAACGCTCCGTGGCGTGGAATAACAGAGCTGCAGGTACTTGTAACATACTCCAGTAACACAGATAATTTGGTAAAAGCAAACAGATTCATTATGGGCAACATGAATAGCCCAAAAGGATATACTGTAATGGGTTGCTTGGGTAGTAAAAGAAAAACCTAGCTGCTTTCTTTATTAATTTTGGTAAGAAAATTATTATATTCTCGAAAAGTTTCAACTGGAACAAAAGTTACAGTTGAAAATAGTTTCAGACTAAAAGATGCTAAAGTCACAAGTTTTGTCAAGTACTCTACTGATTGCTTAGTTTTCACTACTAAATCGGGTACTTTAGAAACTTTAGCAAACTTTGGGCCAGGTCCAGTTTTAATCATTTTTTTAGAGGTTTCTACATGCATAATGTATCAAGACTGTGTGCACAAGTTGGAAGGGGGGGGGGGGGTAACTAATGGTGTTATGAGTTAATGAAATCAGCCAAGTCCTAAAACTAAGGGGCACTTATATTGGTGTCCCTGGCACATGGGCATCTGAGCAGCACAAAAAAAAAAAGCTATGCTATGCTGAAGAAATAAAAATTACAGGCAGAAATGTGATGAAACGTTTCACTCTCACAGCAATGGATAAAAACATTGCTAATCGCTATATTTACTTAGTGCCCCAGGACATGGGCATCTGTAGACCAGGGCTTTCAGGTTCTAGAAGTATAAAATGTTACTATGGGGGGAAAAAAGTGTGCAAAACCCACCATTATCACCTCCTAGCAAACACAAAAATGCAATGCCAATTTTATAGTTATTTTAATGCTAATGCCAAGCACATGAACATCTGGGTACTGGAAGAATAACATTTTACTAGAAAAAAAAAAGTCTGTGATGGCAGCTTTACAATTACTTATACTGATGCCCTCAACACCTGGGCATGGGATGAAAAAGAAACAAAAAAGCACAGGGCACCCCATACTAAACTTTAATCACCAGTGACAATAACTGCCAGGGACTTAGGTCGGCACACTCACTATATGGGCACCTAAAGAATTAATGTTCCACACTAAGGAGGTGGAAGAAATACTTTGCAGGCCCTCTCATCACTCCCAGAGTACTGATACCCATGCTACTCCATGCCACTTTCCCATGGGCATCTGGGCATCCAAGCTCCCACTGTAAAAAAAAAAAAAAGTTCTGCCGGCCCTCTTCACTCCCCTAGTAATGAATGAAATTATTGGCAGCAGGTCGAAAAAGCTACTTAAAGGGGCACTTAAAACCCCAGTACATGGGTACCTGGGCACTCAACTCACTGAATCAAACTGGGACAAAGTGCTGTCAACTGTTTGCAACCCTCTCTGTTCCCCTAACAACAAATTACATTATTGTCAACAGGTCCCAAGACTACTTTAAGGAGGCATTTATTCCCTGCCCAGCACATGGGCACCCTCGCACTCCATCCACTGAAATCTCACGGGTGCTAACTGCATGCAGCCTTCTTGTCAATCCCCCCCCCCCCCCCAGCAAACTAAACTATTCTCAGCAGGTCCAAAAAATACTTTAACAGGGCATTTAACGCCCATGCCTAGTGCACTGGCACCATGGCACTGAATTCTAACAAGGAAAAAGTGGTGCCAACTACAGGCAGCCTTCCCTGCTTCCCTACCAGTGAATAAAACTATAGCAAGCAGATCACTAAACAAACTTAAAGGGGCATTTATAACCCCTGCCTAACATATGGGCACCCTGGCATCCAATCCACTGAACTATCACTAGTGTTGAATGCTTTTAACCTTCCATTTTCCTCTTGGAGTAAATGAAACCCCAAAAATTACTTTAAAGAAGTTTAAAACCTTTACCCAGCACATGGGCACCCTGGCATCTCACTAAAATATAACTGGGAAAAAAGTGATGCCACCTGATTGCAGTCCTCTCTGCTCCCCTAACAGTAAATTCAACTACGGTCAGGAAATTCAAAAACCTTTACCCATCACATGGGCACCCTGGCATCTAACCCACTAAAATATAACAGGGAAAAAGTGATGCCAACTGCTTGCAGTCCTCTCTGCTTCCCTAACATTAAATTAAACTATTGCCAGCAAGTGCCAAAACTATTTTAAAGGGGCGTTATAAATCCCCAGCACATGGGCACCCTGGCATCCAAGTCATTGAATTCTCTGGTTGCAGTAAATGAAACTAATGCCAACGGATCTTAAATCTATTTTAAAGGGTCATTTAAAGACCTTGGCATCCAACCCAGTGACATCTAACTAGGAAAAAGTGGTGCCAACTGCTGGCAGCCCTCCCTACTCCCCTAACAGTGATTTAAACTACTGCCATCTGATCCCAAACCTACTTTTAAAGGGGCATTTAAATCCCCAGCACATAGGCACCCTGGCATTCAACCCACTGAAATCTAACTGGGAAATAAGTGATGCCAACTGATTGTAAACTTCAATGCTTCACAAACAGCAAATAAAACTATTGCCAGCAAGTCCCAAAACTACTTTAACAGGGCACCTTGGCATCCAAACCCACTGAAACATTTTCTTGCAGCTCTTTCTTTGAAACTACTGCCATCGAGTCCAAAACTAAGATTAAGGGGCTTTCGCGTGGGCACCCTGGCATCCAACCCATTGAAATCTAACTGGGAAAAAGTGATGCCAGCAGCTTGCAACCTTCTCTGTTCCCCTAACAGCAAATCAAACTATTCCCAGGAAGTCCCAAAACTACTTTAAAGGGGCATTTAAATGCCCTGAATAGCACATGGGCACACTGGCACCCAGCCAAGTGGCATCTAACTGAAGGAAAAGTGGTGCCATCAGCTGGCAGTCCTCTCCTCCATCCATCTCCAGCTGAGAGCTGCGCTAACAAGTCTTCAAACTACTTTCAAAGGACATGGAAGTGGGTGCCAGCTGGGCACAGCACCCAGAGCTGGGCAAAGGGCATACACAAAGTACTTGTAGAAGTGATCAGAAGAAAATGCAATAAAAAAAGCAGACAAATAACAATGGCAGTGGGACATGAATTGCCTGCAAAGTGCAGCCACAGCCGCCCAACACTCACCCGCAGCAGCAGCAGACCCCCGGCAGTTGAGTGTGGAGGGCGTGTTGGGTGAAGTTGTTATTGCTTTATCCTTTTAAATGCACATGAGATCCCGGGCAGCAAGTACAGCATGCAACAGCCACACAATAAATAACAATAGATTCCTCCGCTGTGGAGCTCACTCCTGTCTCTCCCGGACTCTCTGCAGCTCTCCAGGGCGCAGCCAGCACAATGCTCTCCTCTCTCAATCTGCCTTGTTTGTTTATTGTTGCCTCCCTCCTCTCTTTTTTTTTATTCCTCTCCCTCCCGCGTGCAGTCTAATTTTTTTTTTCTGTTTAATCTCTCCTCATGGCTCTCCTCTCTCTCTGGGCTCAGGCACTATTTTCTCGCTCCCCCTTCTTCTTCCACTTTGCAAGTGGTGCCCACGCTGGACCGGCGGATTGAGCTGTTGTTATTTTTTGCTGTGGTGAGTCCCTGACGTCACATCCACCTGCTGGGTAAACAAGACAGAGCAGAGCAGAGCAGAGGGAGCATGCTGGAGAAAGAGAGAGAGAGAGAGAGGGAGAGAGGAGAGGAGAGGGGGGACAAGAGGGAGAGGAGGAATAAAGGGGGAAAGAATCAAACGAAGAAGGATGGGGAGGGTACTGCTGGGCAGAGGGAAGAGCAGGAGGAGTTGTGTGCACCAAGGCTAGCAGGGGTGGGATTGGGAGTGTGGCTGGGAGGGAAAGGGTTAAGTGCGATCACGCTCCGGACATAGATGGGGCGAATTTCCCTAGGCGGTCGGCTCGTTTGCTGTAAGGACTGGTAAAGAGGCAGACGTTTGTGATGAGATCATTGACCGGATATAAAGGCCTACAATGGTACAGGGCGACGTCTTTAAAAAGTGTCAGCAGAATGTTGAGGATCGTTCGATTGTCGCTTGGTGATCGCTTGCGCTTTACACTGGTCGGTTTGTCTACTGTAACAACTAGTAAAGAGGGAGATGTGCTGATGTTTAGGGAGTGATCATTGCCCATTAACAGGATATATACAGTATGTGTATGGTTGTACGGGGCGACGACTTTCAAAAGTGCTAGCAGAATATTGAGGAACGATCGATTGTCGCTTGGTGATCGCTTGCGCTTTACAATGTTCGGTTTGTCTACTGTAACAACTAGTAAAGAGGGAGATGTGCTGATGTTTAGGGAGTGATCATTGCCCATTAACAGGATATATACAGTGAGCCAGATTCAGAACGGAGATACGACGGCGTATCTCCGGATACGCCGTCGTATCTCTGAGTGTGCGTGGTCGTATCTATGCGCCGGATTCAGAGAATCAGTTACACCGTCGTATCCTAGGCTGCATATTTACGCTGGCCGCTAGGTGGCGCTTCCGTATATTTACGCGAGGAATATTCTAATTAGGTATTTACGCCGATTCAGAAACGTATGTCCGGCCGGCGCATTTTTTTACGTCGTTTACGTTAGGCTTTTACCGGTGTAAAGTTACCCCTGCTATATGAGGCGTAGCTAATGTTAAGTATGGACGTCGTTCCCGCGTCGAGTTTTGAAAATTTTAAGTCGTTCGCGAATAGAGCTGTACATAAGTTACGCTCACGTCTAAAGCAATGACGACTTGCGGCGTAATTTCTAGAATGCGCACTGGGATTTTTTCACGAACGGCGAATGCGCCGTTCGTAAAATACGTCTAATACGCGGGGTCAACATTCATTTGAATAAAACACGCCCACATCATCCCCATTTGAATTAGGCGTGCTTACGCCGGACAACATACGTTACACCACCGTAACCAAGGGCGCAAGTCCTTTCTGAATACGGAACTTGCGCCCTAAATTACAGCGGCGTAACGTATCGGAGATACGTTACGCCCACAGATAGATAGACAAATCTATCTGAATCCAGCCCAGTATGTGTATGGTTGTACGGGGCGACGACTTTCAAAAGTGCTAGCAGAATATTGAGGAACGATCGATTGTCGCTTGATGATCGCTTGCGCTTTACAATGGTCGGTTTGTCTACTGTAACACCTAGTAAAGCGGTAGATGTCTTGCTGGCGTTCAGGGTGAGATCATTATCTATTCACATGATATAAATGTGTAGGATTGTACGGGACGACCTCTTTAAAAAGTGATAGCAGGATATTGACGATCATTTGAGTGTCGCTTGGTGATCGCTTGCACTTTACAGTGGTCAGTTGATCTACTCCTGTAACAACCAGTAAAGAGGTAGATGTCCTGGTGATGTTCAGGGGGAGATCATTGCCTATTCGCAGGATCTGAATCTGTACAGGGCCACGTCTTTGAAATGTTCTAGTGATCATGACCGGAATGATGAGGATGGGCCGATTGTTACATGGGGACCTCCTGCACGTTACAGCAGTCAGTTTGAACTGGTAAGGAGGAAGAAGTCGTGCTGATGTTAGAGAGAGAAACTTTACCCAGTCACAGGATATGATCTCGTATGATTGTACAAGACAACATGTTTGAAAAATGCCAGTTGAATGATGAGGGTGGGTCAACTGTCACATGGTGACCTCTTGCGCTTTAAAGTGGTCGGTTCCTTTACTGCTGGGGTGCCCAACCTTTTGAAGAGCAAGTGTCACTTGAAGCGGAGTTCCACCCAAAAGTGGAACTTCCGCTTAATCCACTCCTTGCCCCCTTACATGCCACATTTGGCATGTCATTTTTTTGGGAGGGGAGTGGGGGCTTCAGGAGTAGTGGGACTTTGTGTCCCACTTCCGCCTAAGCGATACATCATATCGCCTACAGCAGCCGCTCCCTGTAGGCGATCGCCTGGGATCCTGACCAATCACAGTGCGCATCGCCGCTCGCGCATGCGCAGTGAGTGCCCAGCCGTCAAGCTGAAAGCTTGCCCACACTAACAATGAGGACGCCGGCCGGAGAGGAGTTGAGCTCCGGCCGGCGCGTCGCTGGACCGTGGAGCAGGTGAGTGCATGTTTTTTAACCACATCCATACCAGCCCATTGTAAAATGACATCCACAAAGGACCTCTAACGATCCGGGTGGACGTCATATGACGTCCTGGGCTTTGTGGGGGGATATCTGAATAATGCCTGAAGCTAGAGGCATCATTCAGATATCCTTCTCTTCTGCCGGCGATTCTGCACAATGTAAGAATGATCATAGCGGCGGTTCCACCGCTAGATCGTTCTTACAGGCAGCGGGAGGGGACATCCCCCCCTCCCGCCGCCATCCGGTGCTTCTCCGGGCTCTCCCGTGCCATCGGGGGCACGGAGAACGAATCGTCCAGGGCTGGCAGGAAGGACCCGGGCGCGATGTGATGACGTCACGCCCGGGTCCCCGTAAGTAAACAAAGCCGCGGCTGCTAAGCAACACTGATCATGAGATCGGTGAATTTTTTTTCACCGATTTCATGCTTTCCAGCCTGGAGGAGAGATGTGGGGTCTTATTGACCCCGCATCTCTCCATAAAGAGTACCTGTCACACACATTCCTATTACAAGGGATGTTTACATTCCTTGTAATAGGAATAAAAGTGATAATAAAATAAAAAAAAAAGTGTAAAAAAATAAATAAATATGTAAATAAAAAATTTTTAACGCCCCTGTCCCCAGTAGCTCGCGCGCAGAAGCGAACGCACACGCAAGTCCCGCCGACATATGTAAACGCCGTTTAAACCACATATGTGAGGTATCGCCGCGTGCGTTAGAGTGCCAGCAACAATTCTAGCACTAGATCTCCTCTGTAAACTGGTAACCTGTAAAAAATTTCAAAGCGTTGCCTATGGAGATTTTTAAGTACCAAAGTTGGCGCCATTCCATGAGTGTGCGCAATTTTAAAGCGTGACATGTTAGGTATCTATTTACTCGGTGTAATATCATCTTTCATATTTTACAAAAAAATTGGGCTAACTTTACTGTTTTGTTATTTTTTTAATTCAAGAAACAATTTTTTTCCAAAAAAAAGGTGTTTGAAAAATTATTGCGCAAATACCGTGCAAGATAAAATGTTTCAATTACCGTCGTTTTATTCCCTAGGGTGTCTGCTAAAAAAACATATATAATGTTTGGGGGTTCTGCGTAATTTTCTAGCAAAAAAATTATGATTTGTACATGTAGGAAAGAAGTGCCAGAATAGGCCTGGTATGGATGTGTGTATAAAAGCCCTGTATGGAAGTGGTTAAAAGCCAGCAGCTACACTTTTTGTAGCTGCTGACTTTTAATAAACATTAAAAAAGCCTTTAAAACTCCCCTTTAAGAAACTTGCTAGCCAGTCATGGGCAACAATAAGCAGAGCGGGTGGACGGTATGTCCGTGTCATGCAGAGCAGACACAGCCCACTATACTCCCTTTTTTTTTTTTTTTGCGTATCGGATTGGAGGTTGGACATAAGTCGGTTTACGTCTGCCACTCCTTAGAGGTGCGCTGCAGTTTTTTTTCCTGGCTTTCCTGCATTTTGCAATAGACTTCTATTATATTCTGCAGGTTTGGTGCACTTTCAGAAAGCTCACCAAACTCGCAGGTAATAACAGAAGTCTGTGGCTCAGTGCAGGTAACCCGAAGGTGCGCTGATCTGCACCTGCGGATCAGTTTGAAAGCAGCCCGGTAACCACTGCAAAAGAGCTATGCCCATATATACACTGTGATTTTAATAATAAAATTACCTTTAATAACAGTATTCTATTCTATTCCATCCCAGAGCAGGAGGTAGTGGGCCACCTCAGAGGGCTCCGCGGGCCACTGGTTGGGCACCCCTGCTTTACTGTAATGAGGCAGACATTGTGCTGATGTTCGTGTGAAAAACTTTGCCCATTCACGGTATGTATGTATGATTGTACAGGGCGAAACATGTCAGTTGATGATCACTTTCACTCTACTGTGGCCTATATGTTTACTATAACGTCCAAGAGGCAACCATCTCACTTATATTCCAGCGAGGCGGTAAAAACATTGCTCGTTCACAGGATATGAATGCGTACAAAAAATACAGGGTGGCACCTTTTAAACGTACAAAATGGGTACAGGTAGAAAGGCAAGGGTGAACTAATTTTCAAATTGTGATCGCTTGCACTTTATGGCAGTCAATTCATTAGCTGTAATGACTGGTAAGGAGGCAGACATTGTGCTGATGTTTGGGGGGGGGGGGGGGTTAATTAACTAGATATGAATGTGTACGATAGTACAGGGCGACATTTTTAAAATAATCTAGCACGATTGGCTAGGCAAGGATGGCTCAATTGTTACAATGTGATCATTTGCACTTCATGGCGGTTGGTCCTTTTACAGTAACAACTTGTAAAGAGGAAGATGTAGTGCTGACGTTCCAGCGAAAATCACTGCGCTTTTATGGAATATAATTGGATACGATCGTACAGGGCGAAGTCTTTAATAAGTGCTAGCAGAATGACAAGGATGGGTCAGTTGTCACATTGTTATCTCTTGTGCTTTATGACGGTCAGTTTTGTTAGTTGTATTGACTGGTAAGGAGGCAGATTTCATACTGATTTTGGGGCCTGGGGGGGATTGGGGTTGGATAATTGATTAGATAGCAATGCGTATGATCATACCAGGTGACTTCCTTAATATGTGTTACCAGCCATGATCAGATTGGCAAGGGTGTCAATTTTCACATGCTGATCGCTTGCACTTTACAACAGTTGGTTCTTTTACTGTAGTAGCTGATAAAGAGCAAGTGGTAGACCTGATATTTCAGGGAAAATCACTCACAGGATATGATTGCATACAATCGTATGGGGCAGCGTCTTTAATACATGCTAGTAGAATAGCAAGGATGGGTCAATTGTCATGGTTACAGTGAGGGGGGAAAAAAGTATTTGATCCCCTGCTAATTTTGAACGTTTGCAACCTGACAAAAAAATCATAATTAATGGTAGGTTTATTTTAACAGTAATGCCCCGTACACACCATCACTTTATGTGATGGAAAAAAAAATGACGTTTTTAAAAACGTCACTTTAATTGACCGTGTGTGGGGGAAAACGTCGTTTTATGTCTTCTAAAAAACGACGTGTCGTTTTTCAAAAAGTCAACTTTTACTTCACAGAAATTGACCGTGTGAAGCAAAAACGTCGTTTAAAACTACGTTTTTTCACCCGCGCATGCCCAGAAGCTACTTATGAAGCAAGCTTCAATGGAAAAACGTGGTGAACGTAACCTCGCTTTGCTAGAACATTGTGAGAAAAACGATGGTGTGTATGCAACTTCGTCTTTGAAAATTGAAGTTTCAAAAACGTCATTTTTTACTTCACAGAAAATGTCGTTTTTTTTCATCACATAAGAGGCATAAGAGACAGAATAACAATAAAAAATCTAGAAAAACTAATTTCAAAAGTTAAAAATTGATTTGCATTTTAACCTCCATGGCGGTATGATTAATTCAGAAAAAAGATGCTGAAAGCGGTACCATTATTTGCAAGGAAATTTGGCGTTTTATGCTGTAGGCCTGTAATTCTTAGGAATAACTCACTTAAATCTGACCAAACAAGAGTCTAGTAGGCATCCCGGGTATGACATTTTTTTAAAAACAAAATTATAAATTATAATATAAATAATTATAAATAATCATAACAAGTAATAATATAATTATAATAAAAATTATTCAATAATGTAATCAACTCAAAATCACTGAAAATTTACTCAGTTGCAGAATTGTCGCTGTCATTACTTTTTTTTTTTTTTATGACTAATTTCCCCACAAATCGCTATCGCACAATTCTGCAAGTGATTATAATTTATTATCGCTGCTCTAAAACCATTTTTGACATAAAGGGACACTTTTGGTTGCTATGGACAATCTACAGTTTGCAGGCAGAAAGAACAGTTTTTATTATATAAAAGTACATGTAGGACACTGGGCAGACCACTAGGGACAAGGGGGGTGTGTATTTTTTACATACAGTACTGTAATCTGTAAGATTACTGTATGTAAGGTGTTTGTTTACTTTTTTGAATTTGGCGCCGTTCTCCGCCCCGTGTGTCGTAACGTTGCAGGGAACGGAGATCGACGGCACAGGAGGACACTGTGTGAATCGAGCAAGGTCCCGCTCGCTCACACAGCGCGGTGGCATCGCTGGATCCAGGGACAAGGTAAGTAACTTTGTCTCTGGCTGCAGCGAGGTGAGCCCGGGTCTGGCTCCGGGATACCGCTTTTGGTATAAAAATCTCACCCCGAGCCAGACTCGGGAATACCGCCCAGAGGGTTAATGAGTAAAATAAGTATTTGATCCTCTATCAATCGGCAAGATTTCTGTATCCCAGGTGTCTTCTATACAGGTAATGAGCTGAGATTAGGAGCACTCTCTTAAAGGGAGTGCTCCTAATCTCAGCTTGTTACCTATATAAAAGACACCTGTCCACAGAAGCAATCAATCAGATTCCAATCTCTCCACCATGGCCAAGACCAAAGAGCTGTCCAAGGATGTCAGGGAGACGATTTTAGACCTACACAAGGCTGGAATGGGCTACAATACCATTGCCAAGTAGCTTGATGAGAGGGCGACAAAACAAAATAACTGTGAATCTCCCTCGGTCTGGGGCTCCATGCAAGATCTCACCTCGTGGAGTTTTAATGATCATGAGAACGATGAGGAGTCAGCCCAGAACTTCACGGGAGAATCATGTCAATGATCTCAAGGCAGCTGGGACCATAGTCGCCAAGAAAACAATTGGTAACACACTACGCCGTGAAGGACTGAAACATTATGCTTTGGGGTTTTTTTTTCTGCTAAGGGGACAGGACAACTTCACTGCATCAAAGGAACGATGGACGTGGCCATGTACAATCAAATGTTGGGTGAGAAGCTCCTTCCCTCAGCCAGGGCATTGAAAAGCGTTGTGGATGGGTATTCAAGCATGACAATAACCAAAAACACACGGCCAAGGCAACAAAGGAGTGGCTCAAGAAGAAGCACATTAGGGTCATGGAGTAGCCAGTCTCCATACCTTAATCCCATAGAAAATATGTGAACTGAGCTGAAGGTTCGAGTTACCAAAGTCAGCCTCGAAACCTTAATGACTTGGAGTGGGACAAAATCCCTCCTGAGATGCGTGCAAACCTGGTGGCCAACTACAAGAAACGTCTGACCTCTGTGATTGCCAACAATGGTTTTGCCACTAAGTACTAAGGCCCCTTTCACATGGGGGTGGCGTTGGCAGTAAAGTGGCGATTTACCGCCAATTTCGCTGTGCTAATGCCGGCAGTATAGCTGCGGTGTCCCATTGATTTCAATGGGTGGGAGCGGTATACACACCACTCCTTCACCACTCCAAAGATGCAGCTGGCAGGACTTTTTTATTATCGTCCTGCTAGCGCACCACTCCAGTGTGAAAGCCCTTGGGGCTTTCACACTGGAGACACAGCAGCGGCTGTTTAGGGTCGATTTGCAGGCGCTATTTTTAGCGCAATAGCACCTGCAAAATGACCCAGTGTGAAAGGAGTCTAAGTCATATTTTACAAAGGGGTCAAATACTTAATTCACTCAAGTATGCAAATCAATTTATAACTTTTTTGAAATGCGTTTTTTATGGATTGTTTTTTTTTTTTTTTTTTTGTTATTCTGTCTCACTGGTAAAATAAGCCTACCATTAAAATTATAGACTGATAATCATTTCTTTGTCAGTGTGAAAACTTACAAAATCAGTGGGGGATCAAATACTTTTTTTCATTGTAACTCTTGCGCTTTATGTAGCAGTTATCAGTTAATTTTGCTGTAACGGAGGCAAGTGTCGTACTAATGTTTGGGGGGGAAAGTCAGTACCTAGGACATGACTGCCTACAATTGTATAGGCCAACATCTTTAAAACATGCTAGCAGCCACGATCAGAATGGAGGCCCGATTATTGCATGGTGATTGTTTGCACTTTACAGCAGTTGCCAACGCTTGCACTTTACAGCAGTCAGTTAATTTGTGGTAACAAATAAGAGGCAGGCGGCATGAGGATGTTCCAGCAAGGTGGTAAAACCCATTGTTCGTTCACAGGATATGAAGGCGTGTGATCATACAGGACAAGTCTTTAAAAAGTTCATAATGGGTCGATTGTCACATGGTGTTACCTTGGTTGGGATTGGTTTGTTAGCTGTAAAGAGTGGTAAAGAGGTAGATTGATATGGGGGTGGGGATCATTGCCCATTATAAAGGTGTACAAATTATATAGAGCGACATCTTTATAACGTGCTAGCAGAATAGTGAGGATGATTTAGTTGTCCCATGGTGATCGATTGCACTTTACAGTAGTCAGTTTGTTTAGAGAGAGAGACATAATTTTGATGTTACAGCAAGGTGGTAAAATCATTGCCCATTCACGGGATATAAAGGCACACAATCGTACAGGGCAACATCTTTGATATGCGCTAGCTGAATGGCAAGGATGGCTTAATCAACAGTGCTGATATTCTGGGGAAGATTATTGGCCATTCACAGGATATGATTGCGTGCAATCGAACTGGACAACGTCTTTAAAATGTGCTAGCAGAACAGCGAGGATGGATCAATTGTCGCATGGCGATCGCTTGCCCTTTATGGCAGGGTGTTTGTCTACTGTAACAACTAAGAGATAGAGAGTGTGCTGATGTTCCAGCGAGGCAGGAAAATCATTGCCCTTTCATGGGATATGAAGACATACAGTCATACAGGGCAGTGTTTTTAAAACATGCCAGCATGCACGATCGGAATGGCGAGGGTGGCTTAATTGTTGAATGGTGATTTCTTGTCCCTCGTGGTGATTGGTTCGTCTACCGTAACGACTAAGAGGGAGATGCCGATGCATCGTGCTGATATTTTAATGAGGCAGAATTGTTGGTCGATGACCATTCATTGGATATGAAAACGTACGACCATACAGAGCAACATCTTTGAAACGTGCTAGAAAGTACAATCGGAATAGCGACAATGGCTTGATCGTCACATGGTAATTGCTTGTGCATTTAAAGCAATTTGGTTCACAGCTTCTTGGTAATAGATGTAAAATCGTCTGGTCTGAAAAGCCCTTCAGGCTGCATGCACACCTGAGCAGTGTGATTTTTCAGGCATTTTCATGTTATTTTGCGTGCATACAAGATTCGTGCATTTTCAGGCATTCCCATTGTAGTCTTTAGGGCCAAAAGCTCCAAATTCTGCATCAAAAGTAGCTTTTAGAGCAGTTCTCAAAATATGAGGTCCTGAGCTACTAGCCAGGCCTTAAAGCCTCGTACACACAGTCTGTTGTCGGATTTTCCAATCGTGTGTACACAAGTCCGTCGGACAAAAGTCCAAAGTACAAACATGCATGCTCGAAAGCAATGCTCACCAAACACAACATTAGCAGAAGGTGACCAACGGGTGGCGCTAAAGAGCTGAAAAACCACGTAGTATGTCACGATGTTTGTGTTTGTTGGCTGACAATTGTGTGCCATTTTGTATGCAAGACAAATTCCTGGCCAACTCCCTTCAGAAAAAAGTCCAAGGCTTTGCGGAAAAACAGATTGTGTTTAGGAGGCTTAAGAGTTACTTGCCACCAGTTGATCCATCCTGTCCCTCCTCTAATTCCACCCCTAAGCACGCCCTTGTAAATGATCTCATGACATGACATTGATAAATGTTTTATGCAGAATTAAGTTACAAAAATAAATATTAACAACAACAACTTATTTACATATTAACATAAAGCCTATTTCATTAATCAGACTGTGAAAAATAAAATGATTGGATACTATAGGCACTGTACACATTACTGCCTTGTTAAGTAAATATTTTAATGCTATATTAGATATAGCATTAAAAAAATTAAAATTAATTACACTTTCACTGATTTAGGGCCCTTTCACAAGGGCTGTCCGATAAGGTCCACCTGACGTTTTTTCGGGCGGACCTAATCGGATACTCGAGTCTCCCCTATGGAGTGGCGGACATCCGCCGCTATCCAATCCGATCCTGACTGCAAAATCCAGAAGGATTTTTCATCCGTCTAGTGGATCGGATCGGATGTGATTGGATAAAAATGGACTGGTGGGCGGTTTTCACCCAATTTTCCCATAGAGGAGAGCTAGACTGTGTCCATCTCGAGTCTCTGCACAGTGAGCTGAGATGGACCTGTCATGCGCCTGCTCAGCGGGGATCAACAGAGCGATTCCCTCAGTGAGCAAGTGTATTCCGTTCCACGGAGGTGCCCATGTGAAAGGAACCTTAGGATGCAGAGAGACTTATGCCGCGTACATACGATCATTTATCTGCATGTAGAAAAAACTAAGTTTTTCCAACTTCCTCATTAAAACGACGTTGCCCACACTCCATCGTTTTTAAAAAATGCTCTAGCAAATTGCGGTGACGTACAACACGTAAAACGGCACTATAAAGGGGAAATTCCATGCCGGTGACGCCACCCTTGGGGCTGCTTAGCTGATTCTGTGTTAGTAAAAGACGATTTGCGCTTTTCTGTCTGTTACAGCGTGATGAATGTGCTTACTCCATTATGAACGGTAGTTTTACCAGAACGAGCGCTCCCGTCTCATAACTTGCTTCTGAGCATGCGCGGGTTTTTAACGTCGTTTTAGCCCACACACAACCATTTTTTACAACCGGAAAAACGACATTGTTTAAAACTTTGTTAAAAAATGCAGCATGTTTGAAAAAAAAAATGTCGTTTTTCAGAACCCGAAAAATGATGTGAAGCCCACACACGATCATTTTAAATGACATTTTTTTAAAATAACGTTTTTTTCATGCCGAAAAATTATCGTGTGTACGCGGCATTACAGCAAAGCACAGCACTCGCTAGACAAGGGAGCGGGAGCTGCCAAAGCCAAATTTTACTATTAAGCTGGCGATTGGTTTCTAGGCGATCCAAGCAACCAATCACCAGCTTCTTAATAGGGAAAGTAAACTTTGGCAGCTCCCGCCCAACCCTCCTATGTGTCCCCACCTCATCTAGTTCTTTGTCAACTCCTGCTGTATGCCAGGCCTTGTTGGAGAATGACAGGGGGTGGAGGCTCCACAATCACCCTCTTATTTCCACTCGCCTAATGCGATTGGAAATTTTGAGGGCTGTTATAGAAGCATCGGGCCTCAAGCTAAAGGAGAGCTCATATGAACAGTCACCTTTTGAAAAACATAGGATTTTGGATGTTGAGCCTACAAAAGATGCTACAAAACGCTCAGGAGTGAATGGGGCCATTCATTGACTAAACAGGAACAGTTGCCCATGGCGAATAAACATTTCTGTTCAATTACCTGGCTTGCAGGGAGGCAAAGAGTAAAGTTGCCCAAAAGTGTGACAGCACTCGGTTCATTTACTGTAACAACTGTTAAGGTGACAATGGGCCGATTGCTTGCTTTTTAGGGCTGTAGGTGTGTCCACTGTAACGACTGAGTGGTAGATGTCCTGCTGATTTTCCAGTGATGCGGGAATGTTGGCAGACCATCATTCACAGATATGAATGCGTACGATCGTTCACAGCCGCGTCTTTGAAATGTACTAGCAGGCACAATCGGAATGGCAAGGATGGCTTGATTTTAGAATGGTGATTGCTTGCACTTGCAGTATTTTGGGTCAAATCTTTTTGGCTTTGGATGTAAAATCATCTGGTCTGCAAAGTGTTTGAGTGCAGGGACCGTCTGACCACAAGGAGCAATCAGAACACACAGACGGCCAATTATTTTTAAGCAGACTGATTAGAAATCTGTGTCCAGCCACTTTTTTTTTTTAACCTGATAAACCGACACCAGAGAATCCTGCTTCTCACATAGACTTTTGTTCTCCTTAACCACTTCAGCCCCGGAAGAATTGGATGCTGAATTACCAGACCATTTTTTTTACGATTCGGCACTGTCGCTTTAACTGACAATTGCACGGTTGTTTGACGCTGTACCCAAACATTGAACGTCTTTTTTTTCCCCACAAATAGAACTTCCTTTTGGTGGTATTTAATCACCTCTGCGGTTTTTATTTTTTGTGCTATAAACAAAAAAAAAGAGCGACAATTTCGAAAAAAAACAAACAATATTTTTTACTTTTTGCTATAATAAATATCCCCATAAAACATATAAAAAATGTATGTTTATTAAAAGTCAGCAGCAACAAAAAGTGTAGCTGCTGGCTTTTAATAAACAGGCACTTACCTGCTCCAGCGACGCGCCGGCCGGGGCTCCGCTCCTCTCCCCCCCTCCCCGGCCGGCGTCTTCATTTTCAGTGTGGGCACCCGGCCGTGACAGCTTTCGGCTTCACGGCCGGGCACCCACTGCGCATGCGCGAACGGTACTGCGCGAGCGCCGCGGCCCGGCGCCGCGCCGTGTAATTGGCCAGGAGATCGCCTAGGACCTGTGACGTGTCCTAGGCGATCGCCTACAGCAGCCACTTCCTGAAGGCGATTAAGCTTAATCGCCTACAGGAAGGAGGAAGTGGGACAGGAAGTCCCACTCGTGCTGAAGCCCCCACTCCCCCCCCAAAAAAATTACATGCCAAATGTGGCATGTAAGGGGGAGAGGAGTGGGTTAAGAGGAAGTTCCAAATTTGGGTGGAACTCCTCTTTAAACAACATAAATTGTATAATGTGTATCCAGCTTAAAGAGAAATTTTTTTAATTAATTTTTTTAATAATAAACATGTAAAGTTACGAGTATTCTAGGTGGACTGTCAGAAGATGTTTACTCCCTGACTACTTATGTGGCCCTTGTTAGATTACTCTATCTAGCGAGAAAACTGATATCAAGATTTTGGTTATCCTCTCATATACAGTTGCAATAAAAAGTATGTGAACCCTTTTGGAATGATATGGATTTCTGCACAAATTGGTCATAAAATGTGATCTGATCTTCATCTAAGTCACAGCAATAGACAATCACAGTCTGCTTAAACTAATAACACACAAAGAATTAAATGTTACCATGTTTTTATTGAACACACCATGTAACATTCACAGTGCAGGTGGAAAAAGTATGTGAACCCTTGGATTTAATAACAGGTTGAACCTCTTTTGGCAGCAATAACTTCAACCAAACGTTTCCCGTAGTTGCAGATCAGGCGTGCACAACGGTCAGGAGTAATTCTTGACCATTCCTCTTTACAGAACTGTTTTAGTTCAGCAATATTCTTGGGATGTCTGGTGTGAATCGCTTTCTTGAGGTCATGCCACAGCATCTCAATCGGGTTGAGGTCAGGACTCTGACTGGGCCACTCCAGAAGGCGTATTTTCTTCTGTTTAAGCCATTCTGTTGTTGATTTATTTCTATGCTTTGGGTCGTTTTCCTATTGCAACACCCATCTTCTGTTGAGCTTCAGCTGGTGGACAGATGGCTTTAAGTTCTCGGGCAAAATGTCTTGATAAACTCGAGAATTCATTATTCCTTCGATGATAGCAATCTGTCCAGGCCCTGACGCAGCAAAGAAGCCCCAAACCATGATGCCCCCACCACCATACTTCACAGTTGGGATGAGGTTTTGATGTTGGTGTGCTGTGCCTCTTTTTCTCCACACATAGTGTTGTATGTTTCTTCCAAACAACTCAACTTTGGTTTCATCTGTCCACAGAATATTTTGCCAGTACTGCTGTGGAACATCCAGGTGCTCTTGTGCAAACTGTAAACGTGCAGCAATGTTTTTTTTGGACAGCAGTGGCTTCCTCTGTGGTATCCTCCCATGAAATCCATTCTTGTTTTACGTATCGTAGATTCGTGAACAGGGATGTTGGCATTTGCCAGAGACTTTTGTAAGTCTTTAGCTGACACTCTAGGATTCTTCTTCACCTCATTGAGCAGTCTGCGCTGTGCTCTTGCAGTCATCTTTACAGGAGCAGTGCTTAACTTAACTTTCTCCATTTATAGACAATTTGTCTTACCATGGACTGATGAACAGCAAGGCTTTTGGAGATACTTTTATAACCCTTTCCAGCTTTATGCAAGTCAACAATTCTTAATCGTAGGTCTTCTGAGAGCTCTTTTGTGCGAGGCATCATTCACATCAGGCAATGTTTCTTGTGAAAAGCAAACCCAGAACTGCTGTGTGTTTTTTATAGGGCAAGGCAGCTGTAACCAACACCTCCAATCTCATCTCATTGATTGGACTTCAGTTGGCTGACACCTCACTCCAATTAGCTCTTGGATATGTCATTAGTCTCTGGGTTCACATACTTTTTCCACCTGCATTGTGAATGTTTACATGGTGTGTTCAATAAAAACATGGTAACATTTAATTCTTTTAGCTAGATTCAGGTATCTTGCCGCATCTTTGCGGCGGCGTAGCGTATCGTATTTACACTACGCCGCCGTAAGTTAGCTAGGCAAGTACTGTATTCACAAAGTACTTGCCTGCTAAGTTACGGCGGTGTAGCGTAAATGGGGACGGCGTAAGCGCGCCTAATTCAAATTAGGCTGAGGGGGCGTGTTTTATGTTGATGGGGGTGACCTGACGTGATTGACGTTTTTTTCGAACAGCGCATGCGCCGTCCGTGTACATATCCCAGTGTGCATTGCCGCAAAGTACGCAGCAAGGATGTATTGGTTTCGACGTGGACGTAAATTGCGTCCAGCCCTATTCACGGACAACTTACGCAAATAGCGTAAAATTCGACGCGGGAACGGCGGCCATACTTAACATTACTAGTCCAGCTATTTGATGGAATAACTTTACGCCTGAAAATGCCTTACGTAAGCCAATGCTTACGACGATGACGTCATTCTACGCAAAGCCCTATCAGCGAACGACTTACGCAAACGACGTAACATTTTCAAAATTTGTCGCGGGAACGACGGCCATACTTAACATAGGATACGCCTCATATAGCAGGGGTAACTATACGCCGGAAAAAGCCGAATGCAAACGACGTAAAAAAATGCGCCGGCCGGACGTACGTTCGTGGATCGCCGTATCTAGCTAATTTGCATACTCAACGGAAACGCCACCTAGCGGCCAGCGTGAATATGCACCTACTATCCGACGGCGTCCTAAGTCGTACGCCTGTCGGATCGAGCCCAGATTCCGTCGTATCTTGTTTTGTGGATACAAAACAGAGATACGACGGGGGAACTTTGAAATTACCATAGATACGCCGGCGAAATTCGTTTGAGGATCTGGCCCATTGTGTGTACCAGGCTTTATTCTGCCGTTTTTCAGGCCAGTGTAACCAGCTTTCAATTACAAAAAAAACAACTAAATGTGAATGGAACCTGACACCAACAACCTTTACAGACACCATGAAGTGATCTAAAATGATAAAGCCTGTATACACGATCAGATTTTCTGAAGGGAATTGTGTGATGGCAGGCTGTTGGTCGGATTTTCTGACATTTGTATGCTCCATCGGACAATTGTTGTCAGATTTTTCTCCAACAAATCTGCGTTGTCGGATTATCCAATCGTGTGTATAGAAGTCCTTCAGTCAAAACTTCAAAGTACAAACATGCATGCTCTGAAGCAATGCTCACTATAACACAACATTAGCAGAAGTTACCCAGAGGGTGGCGCTAAAGAGCTGAATAAACACGTCATTTTGTGTTTGTTGGCCGACAATTATTTGCCGTTTTGTATGCAAAACAAGTTCATGGCCAACGCCCTTCAGACAAAAGTCCTACGCTTTCTCCACGGACAATCCGATCGTGTGTATGAGGCTTTAGTGTAATTTACCCCGATCCTTTCTATTGGTATT
>NC_053495.1:22860707-22868207 GCF_905171775.1 Rana temporaria | reverse complement strand
TTAGCAACATTTAAGCGTATCTCATTATGAGCATACGCTTAAATTTGCACAGGCTCAGATTAGGACTTACGACGGTGTATCTACTGATACGCCCGTCGTAAGTCTTTCTGAAGCTGGCCCTTTGTTTACAAGTTAAAATCAGTATTTTTTTTCTCTAGAAAATGACTTGGAACCCCCAAACATTTTTTTTTAGCAGAGACCATAGAGAATAAAGTGGCAGTCGTTGCAATTTTTTTTACGTCACACTGTATTTGCGCAGCAGTTATTCAAATACAATTTATCTTTATTTTTTTAAATATACTTTAATGAATTTTAAACGACTTTGGCCCCGGAAGGATTTACCCTCATAAAGCATATGTAATATGTCCACAGACTACCTTGCTTTTTGTAATTTAAAGGGGTTGTAAAGGTTTGTTTATTTTCTAAATAGGTCCCTTTAAAGTGGAGGTTCACCCTAAAAACTAATTTTTAACATTAGTATAAATGTAACATCTTTGGTGTATGATCTTAGTTTGTTGCCAACACCCCTAAAGAGCAAGGAAATCGAGGAATCCCCCAGTGTGGGGCTTTGAGGGCAACAGTAATTAAAGTAAGGGTAATATATACAAAGTAATTTAATTATTCAAATAGAAAAAGACATAAACAGCATAATGATTAAAAACAAAGAACATGAATAAAAAAGTTGAAAAAGATGATTGAGTGAGTACAAGGCCCTACGCGTTTCGGGTTTTCCCTTCTTCAGGGGCCGAAGTCAATGTGAAGCCGGTATGTATCTAATGAATTTATAAAGAAAACAATCACACATATTGTAATAAATACCTTACAGTAAAGAACGGGTGGCAACATGCATATCAAACAGCACCATACCGGTTTTCAGCTTTGCAGATCACAAAAGGACATCCCAAACATGGCGCAGAAATTCATCTGGATGGTAAAATGTGGGAATAGAAAACTGGTATCTAGTATCCCAAGAAGCAGAACCCTGGACCCAAAATTGCCACATTTTACCATCCGTGTGATTGTTTTCTTTATAAATTCATTAGATACATACCGGCTCCACATTGACTTCGGCCCCTGAAGAAGGGAAAACCCGAAACGCGTAGGGCCTTGTACTCTGTGGATCATCTTTTTCAACTTTTTTATTCATGTTCTTTGTTTTTAATCATTATGCTGTTTATGTCTTTTTCTATTTGAATAATAAAATTACTTTGTATATATTACCCTTACTTTAATTACTGTTGCCCTCAAAGCCCCACACTGGGGGATTCCTCGCTTTCCCAATTTTTAACATTAGAGCCAGCATAGTAAGGGCAGGTTTTTTTTTTCTTTTTTTTCCGTACTTACCTTTATATTCTGATTTGGTCCAGGGCTTCCGCGTTCTGATGACTCCGGGACTGGGCGTTCCTATCCCTGCCTCAGGGTTCCGATGACTGCGGGACGGGGCGTTCCTATCCTTCGGTTCGATGATTGACGGCTTGTGAAACAGGTGACCCGTCGCACAACGCTGTCGGATGTCGTGAAATAGCCGAGCTGCGAGTCGGCACTATACGGCGCCTGCGCCCGCCGTGTAGAGCTGACTGCGCAGGCACCATATAGTGCCGACTCGCAGCTGGGCTATTTGCCGACATCTGGTGACGCGTGTTGTGTGACAGGTCACCTGGTTCACAAGCTGTCAATCATCGAACGGAAGGATAGGAACGCCCAGTCCCCCAGTCATCGGAACCCGGAAGCCCTGGACAAAAACAGAATATAAAAAGGTATGTACGGAGAAAAAAAACAAAAAAAACAGCCGAAAGTAAATGCCCTTACTATGCTGGCTCTGCTAGATGTAATATTAATTTTTTTTTTTTTGGGTGAACCCCCGCTTTAACCACTTGCTTCCGGGCACATATACCCCCTTCCTGCCCAGGTGAAATGTCAGCTTTCAGCGCTGTCACGCTTTGAATGACAGTTGCGCGGTCGTGCGACGTGGCTCCCAAACAAAATGGATGTCCTTTTTTTCCCACAAAGAGCTTTCTTTTGGTGGTATTTGATCACCTCTGCGGTTCTTATTTTTTGCGATATAAACAAAAATAGAGCGACAATTTTGAAAAAAAAAAATAAAAATCTTTTTTACTATAATAAATATCCAATAAAAAAAAATATTTTTCTCAGTTTAGTCCGATACGTATTCTTCTACATATTTTTGGTAAAAATAAAAATCGCAATAAGCGTATAGTGATTGGTTTGCGCAAACGTTATAGCGTCTACAAAATAGGGGATAGAATTATGACTTTTTTTTTATTATTATTATTTATTTATTTTTTTACTAGTAATGGCAGCGATCTGCGATTTTTTTTTAAAAAGGGGGGGGGGGGGTGAGTAAATTGGGCACGTAGGAGAGAATTCTAGGATTGCTACGTTCCGGTAATTGTTATATAAAGCACAGGCAGAGCGCCATAACTCTAAATTTCCCCCACGGATTCCTCCCGTGGATCAGCACAATGTAGCAGGTAGGACGCAGGCTGCAGATCACGATGGAAAGTGACAGACGGCTGTCAGGATAAACCCCCAGTGACCCGTTACAAGTCTGCCGCTCTGCTCGAGATCACAGGGAGATAGAGGAACAAGGATTTCTCTTTGACTCCTTCTGCACATCCACCTGGGGAAAGATGCGTATTATCCGTCTGAATTTCACATTGTTTTTTCCCTGACCGCCTGGAGGAATCTATTCTATCAGAGGCCGATGTTTACAACCATCAAGCAGAAGGCACAAGCGTGTCTGCGGTGTTGTGCCCAAGTCTCCAACACGCGTTCCGCGCTTTGATCTGTATTCTGCAAACGTATGCGAGCTGAAGAGATAAAGAGGCCGTGTCATCGTCCCAATCGACAATGTCTGCCGATCGCATCCTCCCCCAAAGGCAAGGAATACTTGTTGTACGGTGTGGTCTACTGCCACCACCTTGGCAATTGACCTCTCAGGCCTGAACATTGACACATGGGGAGGGAAGTGGTAACCGAGCAGGTTGGGTGGGTACAACTTGCTGGTGAGGGCGATTTCAGGGGGGCACTGTTCGGAATAGGCATAAGGGTTGATTTACTAAAACTGGAGAGTGCAAAATCTGATGCAGCTCTGTATAGAAACCAATCAGCTTCCAGGTTGATTTGCCAAACTTTATTGAGCAAGCTGAAGTTAGAAGCCGATTGGCTATCATGCATAGGAAAAAAGTCAAAAGCCACAGATCACAAAAAAACTGTGTGTAGAAAGTGGAAACGGCCTCAGCCCAAGCTTTGTTCAAGCCACACACCACCAATGCATTTCGCCCTGCCCGGAGGGCTTAATCATGGGGATCCCTATAACTAAGCCTTGTGGGTAGGGCGAAACTCGTTGGGGGTGTGGTCTGGATGGAGCGGGGCTGAGTCATTTCCACTTTTTACACATAGGGCTTTGTTGTGATGTGTGGCTTTTGGGACTCTTCTTTCTTTGCATGGTTATTTAAAGTGGAGTTCCACCCATAAATATAACATTACATCAGTAGTTATAAAAAAATGTCATTGGTCCTTTAAGAAAAAATAATAATTTTTTAGATGCCTTCAAAGTGTTGTTGCTAGGCAGAATAGTTAATCTTCCCTCTTCCTGCACCTAGGTGCTTAAGCTTCCTAACCTACACCGCACAGACTCCTGGGAATGTAGTGGGTGTAACTTTCCAGGAGTCTGTGCACTCCCCAGTCTCGAAGAATCATGTGACTTGGACAGTACAGGTGCTGAAACCTGATCTGAAACCTATTACACTGCTTGTGCAGCACTGAGCATGTGCGAGATTTGCAAGGCTGAAATCCAGGAAGTCATACAGTCTGGCTTCATGATGCCCACACTTAAGATGGCCCCAGTCAATTTCGATTTTATAAAGTGTCTAAATGCTGTAACAACCTAACAAAACGGACCTTAGTTTACAGACTAACTTTACTAGAATACATTAAGCGTGTGTATTACAGGGGTATTTATATTTAAAAAGTAAAATTGTGGCCGGAACTCCACTTTAAGGAGCTGGGACAAGTTCTGTCCATGCCTGGACTCCTAGCTGCTGAGGACGTGTTGGAGCCTTGAGCAGCACCCCTTCGTTTTGGCATGCACCAGATTTTGCACTCTCCAGTTTTAGTAAATCAAGTGACAGTGTCTCCAAAGTTGACATGTAGAAGAACCGATAAGAGCATCACAAACATGATCTTAGTAGTCCAAATTATTTTATTGATTCCACAATAAAGCAATCGGCAGCCAACAAGTTTTGGGTGCCAAGAAAATCCTCTAACAGAACTTCTGACACACTTTGGCTGCCGGTTTCTTTTTTCTGGCATCAAAAAAAAGGTTTTTGGCTTCTAAGATGAAGTTTTGGTGACCTAATTGGTACTATTAGGCCCCATGTACACTGCTGCTGCTAAACGGACGTTCAGAGGCAGTTGGACAGGGCCCCTGAACTCATTCAATGTTATCTTGTGGGTACATGTACACAGGTTCGTTTACTGGCGTTTGTAGGCCTTCAGACGCCGAAGTTTCCAAAGTTTCAGACACTAAATCCTTTCAAACGCAGCTAAACGCGGTAACCCGTTTTTAGTTTATAGGAGTTTTTCCATGTTTGCCCATTTAAATTATTTTTTTTTTTTTAAAGGCTTCTAAAAACGCAAACACGGCAAAACGCTGCTAAACCTCAGCATGTAAATGCGGCAAAACTGAAGTTTTAAACGTAGGCTACTATCTGATCGTTCAGGAGAAATTGTAAAAACGTCCCGTGTACATGGAGCCTTGATTTCTCAATGTGGGTGACCTTACTCGCATGCTGAGAATAATGGCTTTTTCCGCTTACCAAAGTTCTGACATTTTCTGACCTACTTTGCAAAAAAAACGCTCTAACGTGGATAAAAATCTATGATTTTTTTTTATTTTTATCAAATTTTAGTAAAATGCTTCTAGAGTAAAAATCTATTTAAAAAGATCGTGTTCTTTTTAGGATACATTAATAATTTTGTTTATTCAGCATGAAATGGAGCTTAGTTACGCAGCATGAGGCTGAACATTCTGCAATATATATTTTTTTTTGTAAACTCATTCAATGAATCCAAGCTGAGATAACATGCACTGCATTGATGCATTCGCACAATTTCACTGTAACCATCAGATAAAACAAAGTTCAGGAATATTCCTTGATCATATTGTTTTGCAAATCTATGTTTTCCAATGAAAGTGATAGCGACAGTTGCCGTTACCCGCCCTGACCATGACCTGGCCCGCGACCCCACACCGCCCTGACCATGACCTGGCCCGCGACCCTACACCCTCCTGCCGGGGGCACCAGGCCCGCGACCCTACGCCCTCCTGCCGGGGGCACCAGGCCCGCGACCCTACACCCTCCTGCCGGAACCAGGCCCGCGACCCTACACCCTCCTACAGGAACCAGGCCCGCGACCCTACACCCTCCTGCGGGTTCTGGCCTGTAACCCTACACCATGCCGTGCGTCCTGGCCTGCAAAGCTACACACTGCTGCTGTCCTTGGCCCGTGACCTTAATACTTCTTCCGGCCCTGGCCCATAATGCTACACACTGCCGATGGCCCTGGCCCGTGGTTCTACACAGACCTGCTGGCCCGTGACCCTATACTCGTGCCAACATTGGCTTGTGCTGCTACACTCCTGCCAACACTGGCCTGTGCCCCTACACACTGCTCAGGGTCAGCCACACATTGCCCGGTGCTGGCCAGAGCCCCTACACGCCATGGCACCAGTCATTTCTACTCTCGATTATTTCAGCCCGTCCCTTCAATTCCCCTCATACTCCATTGTGAACTATTATTATCACCGGCTTCCAGTTTATACACATTATAGACACATCTCTGTAAAACGCTAGAGTATTGCAGTGGTAAGAGTAATACTTCACAGAAAGTCGGGTTAGGAGGTCACAGGGGTGACTGTTGAATGTAGAAGAGCCTCTCTGATCTTGGTAATAGCAGAGCCGCAGAACATAGAGCGTGGAATCTCGGCACACCGAGAACAAGCCGTAATAGCTCCCAGACCGTTACCGTACATAAAGAGGAACATGTTCTGGTCACCAACTTGCATTTTTTAGTCACCATGGTGACCATAATTGGTCCAGCCCTGTTCTAAGCAGCAAGTACCAGTTTGTGAACACAGCTGCTCATAGAATGCAAGTCCTTGAAATAAGACCTACACAGACTTCTTTCTTCAGACTGAACCCATTGCGGAGGAAGGTTTCCGATGGACCAGGACCACCAAGACCACCAAGACCATGGCCAAAAAAAGATAATTACAGGTTTCAATGATACTCGGTATTGCAACTAATTCTGGATGGTGGCAGGAAATCCATACACAGGGAATATCCAAAAAATAAAAATACTTGATAAAGAAACCCAGGACAGCAGTACTGCAAGGGTAACCCCTTATGCACCAACATACAACATCTGGCCATTCAGGGGTGTAAGCAAGCTTATGGCTACTGCAGCAATGGGCTGGGTATTGATTTTTTTTCTGCCGGAAACTGGCTTTTAAGTAAAAGTGATTCAGATGGATCATCTCCATAAACACAGGACTACAGAAAAATCCCTCCTCATCTCCATAACACAGGACTACAGAAAAATCCCTCCTCATCTCAACTACAGAGAACTATGGAGCATCTTCCTTGTCATCTCCACAATATAGGACTACGGAACAACTCCCCTTCATCTTCATAGCATTGGACCACAGAACTCCCCCCCCCCCCCTTCATCTCCATAGCATAGGATTACAAAAAATTTCCCCCCAGTCATCTAAACATAAAATGTTCCACAGTCCTCGTCATCTCCACACCATACAATTACAGAACATCTCCCTCCCTATCATCTCCATAACATAGGACTATGGAACATCTCCTCCTCATGTGTATAACATAGGATTACAGAATGCACGCCAAGGTTCTAGTTATAGTCCTGGACTCTGAACCATCCCTTTCAGCCCCCACAACCATTCACTGTCCACAGATTGCCACAACATCTCTAAAATATCCCGCTTCCTAACCAATGACACCACATGAGGGGGAACATCTCCAGCTCAGACCGCGGGACTATGGGGAACATCGCCCGCTCAGACCACGGGACTATGGGGGAACATCGCCCGCTCAGACCACAAGACTATGGGGGAACATCTCCCGCTCAGACCACAAGACTATGGGGGAACATCTCCCGCTCAGACCACAAGACTATGGGGGAACATCTCCCGCTCAGACCACAAGACTATGGGGGAACATCTCCCGCTCAGACCACAAGACTATGGGGGAACATCTCCCGCTCAGACCACAAGACTATGGGGGAACATCTCCCGCTCAGACCACAAGACTATGGGGGAACATCTCCCGCTCAGACCACAAGACTATGGGGGAACATCTCCCGCTCAGACCACAAGACTATGGGGGAACATCTCCCGCTCAGACCACAAGACTATGGGGGAACATCTCCCGCTCAGACCACAAGACTATG